>NC_090182.1:28261752-28561752 GCF_024679245.1 Pseudorasbora parva
TAAACAACAAGCTGTATTCCAGCCTTGAATACCTATTGTGCTCTTTCTATTCAGTCTTGCTCGATGTTATGTACCATCCAGAATAAACAGAGAATGACATCTCAAAATATCAATTGTCCATAGAATGAAACACAAAATAGCCCAAGACACACACATACACACAGACCCTTCTGAATGTCACTTGCAATAATCACTCCTTCTCAATTTTCCCTTTATCGACAAAATTTTGCTGATATTCTGATTCTGCAAAAGTTTGTGCATTTCACAAATAGTCAGTTCTCATATAACTTTCAGGCTTTTTTTGTGTATTTTGGCAAAATGTCATCTGCCACTTGCAATAAACCTATATATATATAGATGCCCTCATGTCGTTCGACACCCTTAAGACCTCCATTCATCTTCAAAACACACATGAAGATATTTTTGTTGAAATCCGATGGCACAGGCAGGCCTTCATTGACACCAATGTCATTTCCTATTTCAAGAGCCATAAAGGCACTAAAGATGTCATCACAAAGCCCATCTCACTACAGTGATTCTACAATCATTTTATGAAGCGACGAGAATAGTTTTTGTGCAAAAAAAACAATAACGAAATAACGACTAAAACCGGGTGCACACTGTGCGATTTTGTCCACGATTGTAAATGATTGTTTTATTCTTTAACAAACAACCAGTTTAGACTTGATGTTTCTCCTATCGTTCTCTCTATTTCACTCAAGACTGACCCCATCAATCTTTCCAGGTGACTATCTTCACTCTCATTATCTCTTCTTTGTTTCGTCTAAGACCTCCTCTTTCCTCCTTCAGTCATCTGTTCGGTAACCGATATGACGGTCACACTTGCTTTGTCTTTTCCATCCTCTTTTCTTTCTTCCCTACAGTTTATCTTGACCTTACTATATGTCCGGCTTTACTACAAGCCTCTCTTTATTTCATATAACCCTCAAAATGACCTTTTGGTGGCTCATGTGTTCATTGCTGAACATAGAGCATGGCATTTCTCGTTTTATATTCACTTCTCAAATGCTTAGTGAATACAGAGGACTCACAGTCGCACGAACGACCTGGAGCAGCATGCCCCCGAAACACAGCAAGACTCATTCATGGCTGTGTCATAACGAATCAGAAATATAATTAAGCTGAATATGCTGTCTGTTCCTTTACACGATTCGTTGTTGCTTTCGAAAATTGGTTTAATGCCTGAGGTAGGTAGTTTACGTAGGCTACACAAACTTCAACATTATCGTACATTCACATCCCGGTCAGGCGATTTTCTATTTGTGCTCACATGGCTTTCAGGGGATCTTCCTTGAAGGTATTAACTGCCTATGTAATATACAAACCTCAAGTCCCTGAAAGTTGTTCAACACCATCATATGATGTAAGATTGTCCACAACCACTGGTCATAAATCAATCTTCTCTTAAAGCCAATGGCAGACCTTCATCTCTTGTTATTAAAGGGTGAGTTCACCAAAAACAAAAACAAAAATGTATCTCATTATTTACTAACCCTCATGTTGTTAATCTCTGGAACACAAAAGGGGTGAGCTAGCCCTTTAATAAAAAACAATGTTACTTTCACACAAACATTTCAATAACATTCAGATCAGAAACTTTGAAATGGAGTCAAAAAGTTTCTTCAGGTGAAACCTAATATTACTTGGATACACAGTGAACGATAAATCCAGTGTCTCCTTACTTAACAACAAAGGCTCAGTCTCAGAGTTAACTTGCAGTACATTTTAATGATTTATTGATGACTTGTCTAGTATCCCCTTTCTCACAATCTCTGTAATATGAGCAAGGATCCCTTGTATTTGAGGACTGACAAAGTTCAGAATGTAATTAAACTCAATACAAATAAATACCTTAACTTGCTAATTCCCTTACAAAAATAAAGTTAATTTTAAGTATACTAAAGTTCAAGTTTTTCAGTATGATTTATTTAGCAAGTATGCTAATATCAGTGTACTGGAAGTATATGTTAGTGTAATGTTGCAATGCTACTTGGGACTTGATTGTCCCACCTTTTAGTGTATAGAAGTATAGCCTATACTTTTAAGTGAAACAATAAACTCTGAATACTCAACTACTTTACAAGTAATTTTTCATTTGTACCGCAGCTATATTGCAAGTGAACATAACTTCATACTTATAGTTTACTATGTGGGTTATTTGGGTAAGTTTAATAATTTTTTTTTAAAAAAGCTACATTTTAAACAAAATGAGAAAAAACTTTTTTTCTCAGACTATGTCCGGATCGGATTTAGAACAATCCTAGGTTGACATTTTATTCGGTAATGTTAGGCAGTTTTAAACTTATATGCTGTTTAATGTGATGATTGGGTTATTTTACATATTCTGCTTCTTCTTCACCTGTGTTTTGATCCAGAGATTCTGTACTGTTTAAGGAGATGCATAATAGTGCCCCCTACCTTATAATAGCAAGAACATTTAGACAGTGTTGGGGAAAAAGAAGATTTGTAATATGTAAGTAAATATGTACAGTGCAACCATAAAGCATTCACAGTGCTTCACTTTTTATTTTACAGTCTTATTTCAAAATTGATTAAATTCATATTTTTCCCCAGTTCTACAAACAATACCCTATAATGACAGTGTGAAAGTGCTGTGAATACTTTCCGGATGCACTGCACACTACCAGTGGACTAACCTAAACAAAAATACTCAGAAGTAGAAGTACATACAGTATATTTCTGAGAAGTACATAAAAAGTAGACTGGAAGTATACTTTCTTATTTTTAGTTTAAAATAAGTATTCTAATAGCATACTTGAATAAACTTCTTTTTCATAAGGGAAACCAAGGATAACTCAGAGAGGTCGCACATCCACCACACGTCAACCTTTATCAATGAAATGCCAGTGAGACGAACATTGTACTTTAAGTTAATTACTTAGGATATGACTTTGTCCTTCATTGTTCAATCTGACAGTCATCAGATAATCATATCGTTGTAAATATGCCATTAAGCCAAGCTGTCTGTTTTTATCTTTCTGCTCCCATCTGCTTCACAATAAGGTGTAGATAGCATGGCATGATTTGATGCTTGAGGTATTTTTCTATTAGCCTATATTACAAGTTGTTTGTTTGTTGTAAGCATGTCACATGTGTGACTTAAGTTTGAAAGCTGATGCTGGCGGTTTCACACCACTGCATGACCTATTTGCTCATATTTATGTCACGCTGCAGAGATCAAATGCAACATTGTTTCAGAATTATATAAGCAAGACCTGGGAGAAAAATCCCTCCACTAGTGTTTACTGTAAATATTAACGTCAATGTAATAAAAAAAAATAAAAACAACGGAGATTCTCCTCTGTAATGTGTCCTCTAGAGTAACCAATACCATGGGTAAAGTGTAATGAGATTCAGTGTTAATGTGTTCTGATAGGAGGGTGAGGGTACATGTCAATAAATGTTAAGATCTTCATTCTTGATGAATGAGCTAATGCAAAAATGTATTGGATTCTTCTTCATTAAATTGTCTCCCAGAGTCCAACTCATTAATCTGTTCCATTTCAGATAAGATGATTTTTTTTTTCTGTGATTGTTCAAGTGCAATAAAATGCTCTTCAACAACTGGATCAAAGACAAAATCCAAGTTGTCTGTGCATCGTTCAATTTATACTGTTAAAAATCAAATGCAATTGTTACCACTTGAACTATACTGGGGGGTTTCAAAATGGCATATTGATTTCAAGGAATTTATACTCACTTGAAAGCTGATCATAGAGGGGAAAAATGGTCAATGACACATAACAGTGCAGACTGTTTTGTCAAAATGTAATGAATGTTTTGCAAAAGTGCTATTAAAGAATGATGGAATTATATTGAGCCTGATACCCACAACCCATGAGTTAACTGCAATAATTGTAAAGGCCAGAGAGATTGTGAAAAAGTTGAAATTATCATTCGTTTTGGTGCAAGACACCTTGACTAACTTTAGAAGTCCTTGGGAAAATATTTCCAATGTAGGATATAACCCATTTAACTTCTAACACACTGGAATGTATAGCTTTGACTTGTCTGAAATGGAGTGTGTATGAGAGAGATAAAACTGCAACTATTCAGTGTGGTTTATTTAAAGAGGCTGGCACTGACAGGCATCCTCCAATGCAAAGCTAATGCATGGTGCTGAGCCCACAGTCCAAAGACTATTTGGACCACATTACGCTATGACGAATACATTTGGCTGTATGTGCAAATGGACAGCTGCATGGTCTAAAGGTTGTTTTTAAGGGGCAGTTTATTATTGTTGCTCAGATGCTTTTTGCAGTTATGTCTGGCAGTTGGAAAACTCCTACATTTAGATAACAAAATGTGAAGGCACACTTTATTATTTAGAATAATATGCGCCGACAAATTGTTCAACACCAGGAATACTGTAAACTTCTCAAAGGCTACATTTTTCATGATAAAGTGCACTTGAATGATACATTGATGACTGCATGTCTTAGGTCTGGGCAATTAACAAAAAATATGTATTATCTAAGGGGGAAGCTGTCACACATGATATGTTTCAGTAGCTCCATAATGTTTTAAGTCAATCGCCCATCCGATTTTTTTTTAATAAGAAAAAAAAGGGCAACATGTCTTTTGTTTTGAGCAATAACGGTGCCTATATAAAAAAAAGACTTTGGAAAATAAATGTACACTGAGAAAGATGCACAGGAAGTAAAAAGTGATAGCCTTTTAGTTTTGAACTTATACAGGCATGTTATAAACTTGACCTTAAAGCATAAGACTTTAATGGTCTAAATTGTGTTTTTAAAGGCATTTTGTCCACGGGGGTTCACCTAATACAGAAACCGCCACGAAACAACCTGGGGCGAAGTGTCTTGCTTAAAGGCATTACCGAAAAGAGATCTACCTTTGCACTGTTTGACAAGTTTAAGCCCAAGGCATTATCCAATATGCCACGATTTTTTTTCTTTACCCAAGACGCTTGATTAAACTACGTGAATGTGTAAATAAACCATGAATCGCACGATATCATGAATAAACGCATAATCGCAATTGGATGTGAAAGTTGAAAGAAGCAACTCAATATTCTCCAACCCAAATTCAGAGCCGATTTCGTTGTCTTCCACAGCGGGGCAGCGTTACAGCGATCTTCACACAGCATCCATCCATGGGCATTTAAGAAGAACTTAACTTGCTGTCGGATGTCACATACCAAAAATCTGATGTAGACAGAAAGCTATAAAAGTGCGGACACATGTCCGCGCGCAGACCATGAAGGCGCGCGCTCCATCGAGGACCATGACAAGATAAGAGATCTTCGTTTTACGCACGTTTACGTAAACGCAATAACAGCCACACATGATTTTCCAATGGAATTAAATCCTATGATTTATGGCGAGGATTACTGAAGTGAAGATACAATGAAAATAAATGGCAGCCGGTTGATGAACAGTTCTTCATTAAGCCCTTACGAGATCACGCTGAATCGCCCACCCTGGGTCGCCACAACTTTGGGCAGCTTTCTGATCTTCACTATCGTGGTTGATATATTGGGGAACCTCTTGGTGATCTTCTCCGTGTGCAGAAACAAGAAACTTAGAAACGCAGGTAAGATCGCTTTTAATCCAAATATGGCAAGCTTTTTAAACATGTATTCATTTAAACCTACTAGTAGCCTATGCATTTATTTTTTAATTGCTAGTAGATAATCCAATGTTAATATATTTTTTCACGTTCACCTGTAACTATTCATTCGATACTACAAATAGTGACGGACAATTATTCAATATAGTCACCAGGACTTGCTCCTTAGATAGTCAGTATTCCTTTTCTATTAGTGTGACAACTATATGCGTTGAATTTTTGCCAATCGTATTATTATAAAATTATACAGCTTCAGACATTAACTATTCAGATATTACAGACAGGTATAGGCTATTACAGTTATAGCTAATTATTAGTACAGGAACTCAATTTATTATATTAAATACTATTTAATATTTATAAATATTAAATATTATTTAATATAATAAATTGAGTCTATTGAATTGAATCTATTTGTATTTGTAGTTAAACTTCTTATCGCACTACAATATTTATAGTCATACAAGAATATTTATAATAATTTAAAGTTCATTAAAATCTTACTAGCAGGACTTAAATTACAGTATATCAAATATTGACAGGATCACATGCACAGGCTACTGTTTAACAGACAATGTACACTGTAAAGTGAGTTTTAAGAGTTCATTAATGAATTATTAAACTCATACATCATTCTGCATGCATTCACTGGATTTTTACTTGGTGTGATTTCGTATTTTCTGTTATTCCTGACAATTTTTTTTTTTTTTATCGTCCTGTATTGGACAGTAACAAACTATTTTTAGAGGTTTCAGGTAACTGGCCCTATATCAAACAAAACTGAACAGACCAGTCATTTTCCTGGGAGTGGATGGAGTGCTTATCACCGGTGTCACACCGACCCATATGCCACATTTCTCTGCCAATAGAGAAAGAGACCTTATGTTGTTCCTCAGCTGTGAAGTTTGTGGCACCAGTTTGAAAACTACAACAGTTTGAAAACAGGCTTTGGACAAAAATGTTGCATGCACCTGCACATACTAGTGCTTATGCTTACATTAAATACAAAGCAACTGTTATTAATATACCTAAATATGCATTATTATGTCGAACAGCATGTTGATGTTGATGCTGTTAAAATTAGGTATAGGCATGTGATGATATCAAAAATTCAGATCATGACAATTGTTGAAGATTTTATTATGATATGATAAGCAAACTTTACTATTGTCCTCTTAATAACAAGTTTAATATCTTTTTTTACCATATCAAGACAAACCTTTAACATATAAATACGATAAAACAATACATAATAAATGTATTAACTCAACAAATAATAAAGAACCAGAACATTGATGATATTTTCAATCAGCATCCAGTTTCTGGTCTGACACGTTTTATTCCAATAAGCATTTTCGTTAAGCCAGCATACATGCAGTGTTTTAAATTGTAAAATAAGTTAATGTGTATTATAAAAAACTAGACAATTCAGAAAACAAGGTATCTAGAATTGTATTCAATATATTGCCCCAAATAGTGCCCCACCTTACATTAGAATTAAGGATATTACTATGTAAACTGTAAGACATTTACTATCCATTTTGCCCTACTCCATTACTGTATCTCCAGTTACCCACAATTGTTGTAATGTTTTCAATCAGAATAATACATTTTATTTATTTATTTAATAATATATATGTTTGTTTTTGTTTCTTCCTGTACTGAGTACAGTTCTTTGATTAGTGGGTCAAATTAACCCAGTTATTATACCATTAGCCTCCCACGATGTGTGCATCATTATGTTCCTCGCTAGTGAGAGGACCTCCTATGGCCCATTTCGAAGACCACTGACCCAGTGTGAATATTCAATTAGCAATCATTCCACCACATATCCAAAGTTATAGTGATTCATAAATCGCATATACACGCGGTCACATGAGCACGCACAAATTCGCTCTTCATTGTTCTGCTGAAACAAAGTGGTTCCGCTCCTCCCCATTGTGGTCTATCTGTTTTATTTAAGCTACTCAACCTCAAAGACTCTATCTGCTCTGGCACCACTGTCTGTTTAGATTATTCAGACCAACCATTCCCTGCTGTTAGGTAAGCCTCGTTTCAACAGTGTATCTACATCATAAAACTGCCAATCAATCTCTACCTGAGAACTAGCAATGATATGCAGAACTTGATATGGGACCACCTGTAGATTTCAAGGTATATACACTCATGGTGATCGAATCCATGACCTTAGCGTTGTGAGTGTCATGCACTACCAGTTGAGCCACAAGAACCCCGTACAGGCACTTGCTCCTCTTTTACATTTCCATTGTAACAGAGCCCGTTTTCTCTGTGCGGCTCTCATCTCTAACTACTGTTTTTTAGTTTCACTGACTTTGCTTATGAGCCCAAGGCAGTCTTATTAGATAAAGTTCACTGTTCATTCAAGAGGAACTCTCCTCTACCAATTATTCACACAGGCTGTGTGAGTGGAAGAAGGGCCCTTTCAGCAGGCTCTACATGGGTGGAACAAGGACAGAACCTATTTATATAGATGATATAGTATATAGTGAATATGGTGAACAGTAGTACTTTCAAACAAAGCGACTGTAATACGTAATACGTCCAGGTTTAACTGAACCATGATGGGATTCTTAAATGTTGCCATGTTTAATGTACAAATCTATAAATAATGTACAAATGTATAGTTAGTGAAATTTAATTTCAAACACCTTAATGTCCTAATTTGCTCTTTCTAACAAAATTGGTTGGTGGACTATTAGACGGACGGACGGACGGACGGACGGACGGACGGACGGACGGACGGACGGACGGACGGACGGACGGACGGACGGACGGACGGACGGACGGACGGACGGATAGATAGATAGATAGATAGATAGATAGATAGATAGATAGATAGATAGATAGATAGATAGATAGATAGATAGATAGATAGATAGATAGATAGATAGATAGATAGATAGATAGATAGATAGATAGTCTTGATGTCACACTGCATTCCCTCATGGGAAAGTTTATTTATTCTTAAGAAGTCCATGTTCTCACTCCAGCCTGACTGGCCCTCGGCCTGCCCTTGGGCTGGTTTTGATGCCTTTAATGAATGGGCAATTGCTGATACACTGTTCTGATGTTGTGCTCACTTACAGACCAACTTACAGATTCTCTTTTTGCTCATCCACTGTTAAACACGGTCAAAAATGCCGGGTCTGCCACAGTATCAGACATTTCAATCTATAGGGTCTACAATATATCAAATGCCAGACATTGTGATTTTCTGTGGCCATACAATTTTTTTATTTTTTTTATTAATTTACATTTTAATATGACTGCTAAGATAAATCTATTTTCTTTATGCTCTCTGCTTCATTAAAAGCTAAAGCATGCATGAACATGTAATTCCCTTAATTCACTGTGAATAAATGCTTCTGCCAAATGCATAAATGTAAAGAGAAAAAATAAATACATTTGCAATACTCCAAATAATTGAAGCAGCAGATGCCATGTTTGTTTATTGAGCTAGTTTTTCATGAAGTTGCTGACAGTCATTTCTGAAGTAGCAACTCCAAGGTATTTGGGGAATGCATGAACTGATAACTTTGTGTAACTTTGAATGCAATGAAAATTGAATTGGATAAAAGCATCTGCCAAATGTAAATCTTAAATATATGTTCAGCTGTAGGTTTTTTGGATAATTAAAAAAAAGTACAGTCCTGTGTTTTTGCTTTTGTAGTCTTTGGTCACCAAAACTGATCACTAAATCACTGACCAATTGACAAAATTGACAAATCCCTCAATCTGCTTGAGAGTCAAACTTAGACAGCATTTACACTGCTGGTATTAATGCACAATTATGATTTGGTGACTATCCAATTTTTTTGACGAACCACTTACATCGTCTTTTAAAAGCGACTTGTATTCCGATATTTGCATTTACACTATACACTGGCGAAACAGTCCAAGACGTTCTGACCTGGGAACAGGAGTAAAATGTAGTGATATGCAATACACGCCATGGATGCAGATAAAATGATTATTCAACGTTTTGCTTTCCGCACTATCACTATATTGCCAAAATCATTGGGACACCCCTCCAAATAATTGAATTCAGGTGTTCTAATCACTTCCATGGCCACAGATGTATAAAATCAAGCACCTAAGCATGCAGACTGCTTCTATAGACATTTGTGAAAGAATGGGTTGCTCTCAGGAGCTCAGTGAATTCAAGAGTGGTACTGTGATAGGTAACCACCTGTGCAATAAGTCCATTCGTGAAATTTCTTTGAAGGACTTTGTGTGGCCTTCAGATTAGCTCAAGAACAGCGAACAGCGCGCAGAAGAGAGCCTCATGGAATGGGTTTCCATGGCTGAGCAACTAAGTGTAATGCAAAGTGTTGTATGCAGTGGTGTAAAGCAGTGGTTCCCAAACCTGTCCTGGAGGACCCCCAGCACTGCACATTTTGCATGTTTCCCTCATCAGACACACCTGATCCAACTCATCAGCTCATTAGTAGAGATAGCAAGACCTGAAGTGGGTGTGTCTGATTAGGGAGACATACAAAATGTGCAGTGCTGGGGGTCCTCCAGGACAGGTTTGGGAACCACTGGTGTAAAGCACACCGCCACTGGACTCTAGAGCAGTGGAGAAGTGTTCTCTAAAGTGACGAATCACGCTTCTCTGGCTAGCAATCTGATGGGTGAGTCAGGCTTTGGTGGTTGCCAGGAGAACGGTACTTGCCTGACTGCATTGTGCCAAGTGTAAAGTTTGGTGGAGGAGGTTTATGGTGTGGGGTTGTTTTTCAGGGGTGGGCCTTTGACCCTTAGCTTTAGTGAAAGGAACTCTTAATGCTTTACCATACCAAGACATTTTGTACCCAACTTTGTGGGAACACTTTTGGGATGCCCCTTCCTGTTCCAG
The DNA here is from genome assembly GCF_024679245.1 of Pseudorasbora parva. Taxonomy (NCBI): domain Eukaryota; kingdom Metazoa; phylum Chordata; class Actinopteri; order Cypriniformes; family Gobionidae; genus Pseudorasbora; species Pseudorasbora parva. The sequence continues at coordinate 28,272,263 of NC_090182.1, forward strand.
CATGACTGCGCACCAGTGCACAAAGCAAGCTCCATAAAGACATGGATGATTGGTTTTGGTGTGGAGCAACTTGACTGGCCAGCACAGAGTCCTGACCGCAACCCTGCTGTTTTAGCTGCAAAGGGTTGTCCAACTCCATTAAACCCCATGGATTAAGAATGGGATGTCATTAAAGTTCATGTGCATGTAAAGGCAGGCATCCCAGAACTTTTGACAATATAGTGTATGTCATAATGCAGACAAAACAATGTCTTCACATCATACTGATGTTCAGTGTGCTGCTATTGGCTTTGAATTGATTTTTGTTCAGTATTTTTGCAAGGCTAGACTGGGACCATTTATTTGCATTTGACTGTGGCAGATGATTAGATATCAAATGTCACATCACCCCTTAATTGTGCTTCATAATGGTCTCATTATCTATAGTGACAATGATCTTCATGAATAAATGTTGTTAAGGTACAGATAAAAACCTTCAGAGGTTTTCATTTAGTTTGTTTCTTGTCAGTTGTTTCTCCTAGAAGTACACATTTTGCACATTTTGGCACATTTTATTTTGATCCTTTAATATAATCTGTGCACAATTGTGAGCTAAATAGTACTTGCTGAATACTGAACTTTTGCCACTCTGCTTGTCTTTAGTTGTATTTAAGCAGAAAGACATGAGTGATGAGTTCTGTTTGACAAGACTCCAGTATCATTTAAAACTGCCCTCCAGGGTCCCAAAGCAATAAAATATTGATTTAAGCGTAATATTTCAATGAACTCAAGGTTAGTCTGGAACTTCTCTTTAGTGCTGTATTTTTACTCTGTAGGGGTGACAAAGTGATATCAAAGTTTGTTTTGAAAAGGCTGCAATTAAAATATTCAATACCCAGCACTGATTTATTAGAAGCCAGCATTCCAGAATTTGACACAGTATTCACTTTAATATCTGATGCTTAGATGTGGAGAGGATTCATTAAAGGGATATAGAATAAATATAACAGTTACCTACACAGAACCAAAAATCTTTTGGTTAAAGCCAGGAGGTTAAAGGGTCATGAAACCCCAAAACACTTTTTTTGAGATGTAAACAGATATGTATAGGCTGCACATCATTGAAAACACTAAGGGTACTCATTAATGGTACTCATATGTGAAAATAGTTATTTTTGCATTTTTCAGAGCGATTTCTGTCTTCCGGTTTGAAAAGCTTAGTCGGAGCAACGTCACAAATGCTGACGTCGGCGCGGCCTTTTCGGCCCAAGTATGGGCTGCTGGGCACATGCTGACGTCGACCGCTCCGAGTGATTCTCGATATATATTCATGACATGAAGCTCATTCAGTCCAATCCCTGCGCTGTAGTATGCATGCAAGATAATTTAGTTAATATGCATGAGACAGTCACTTCTGTCAGGCTCGTCTTCCATCATTATTGTAGAGATATGGTGGGGAAGTTTTGGAAGCAGCGTGTGGAAAAGTCATGGAGGAAAGCTAGGCGTTGTGCTGATACGAAGTAACGTAAAGGGCGCCGAGCGAGCTGTAACCGGCGCCGTCTGTGGAAGCCTTTGCTAAAGGCTTGGTAAAGTAAAATTCACCTGAGGAATCGCACGCCGAACCTGCAAGCGTTGACTATCTATGTCAGGAGTGCAAAATAACCAATCTGTAATCTGTAGGCTAATGAACAAAAGCCACGTCCTCTCCGTTTTATTTGTCGTCACAGCCATGCACTATGCATGTGTTCGGGCTCTTAGTGAAACAGTGTGATGCATATTTGGACAAATATAGATTTAGCTGTCGAGTGATACAGCGCGGATCGTCACGGCAACCCAGTGCGCGTCGCTCTGCTTCAGATGCGCGGTCGAGACTGAAACCTCAAACTTTGAAGAGCTGAATGATTTGCGATCTCTGCTGCACGCCACTCATAGCTCTCTCATTCGCTGTACTCATCCCTCATTTAATCTCACTGTGGTAAACAATGCCAACGTGAACCAAGAACATGTCTCAGAACCGTAACTGCTGCTGTTGGTATCGCTAATCTTAATGCACCTACTGACACTCCCCTATTTATGCAAACATTCCCTCTTTCCACACAATACCATCCCACCTTTTCACAGTCGACCACTCCCCTTTTAACAAGCTTTTTCAAATCGAAGGTGTGAAAAAACACCGCTGCAGCAGGGGGGTTTCATGACCCTTTAATATACAGGTATATACTAAAAATATACAGGTATATACTAAAATGTATTTGAAATACATTTATTTCTATGATAAGTATACTACAAATACCTTTACGTGTACTTAATATAAATACCCTGTAATTTTGATATACTAAATTGATATATTTAAAGTCTGCTAAATTGGAAAAACTAATTTTGTACTTAATGCACTTTAGGTATCTGGAAATAGTGCTGAAGTCTAACTAAATATGATATGAAAACTTAAAAGCTGACTTAAATGACTTAAAGCTGCAGTCTGTAAATTTTGCCTCTTTGTCGTCATCTCTGTTTGAAGCCTGCAATTGCAGATGCGGAATTATCGTCTTTTCATGGGTTGTGCATCGGCGGATGAATCTAATGTTTTGAGGAGTGTGTGTGGCTTTCAGACACCGCACCGGTGTGGATACTGTACTGTACTTAATTATTGCAAATAAACTTTAGGTACACTTTAAATGTCTTGCATATTTTACAGAGATTACTATCCTTACCAATAGTGATATTAAAACACAATTTAGGCTTACTATTAAGAAATGTGCATTGTGCAGTAAAGAAGTACTCCAAATAAAGTTGAATTATAATATTGATATCAGTAATGTTAATGTATTTGTAGTTATTATTAAATAAATATATTTTAAATACATTTTGTTATAGGCTTTTCTCCACTAGAAAAGAAAGCTTAGTTTTGAAAACAAATACCCATAATTGTCCTTTGTGATGAGTGCTATGTTATTCTTTTAATTAGATAAACAAAGATAAAGAGCAAATGCATATCAATGTTTTTGTCTTTTGCTGGATTTGACTCTTGATAAATCAAGGGCACAGTATTCAAATTAATATTATACTTGTGTATATACAATATATAGTATACAGTGCAACATGTATACCAAGGGTACGCATACTATTATGTTATTAAAATGATTATATTCATATTTATATTTGTATACTGTATGTATATCCCTGGCGTGCCAATTTGTTGCACTGCAAACTTAAAGGTAGGGTAGGTAGGAATTGGTTAAAAAACTTTTTTTTTCTCCAAATTTGTTTTAACTTTCTTTATATATCAATACATAATTAAAATGTAAGTACTCTGAAAAAGAAAGTTTAAAAATTGAGTGTCTGTAGACCTCTCAGGACTGATTTAAAGACCTTCTCCCTTCTCCACCTTCTCCCTTCTGGGCTCTTTCCAAAGCCACGCCCCCAAAATACGTGAACGCGCCTCACCGACCAATCAGCTGGAAGACGCATTATTTACCTCAGACGAGCAGTGTGCATGTAGTCGCATCATGTTAGAATCACATGTAATAAAAAATCGAACTTTATCAGTATGAATATAAACAAATAAGATGTCTTTTTGTACTCACTATCAAGCTAGAATACTGGTAAAGTTTAAAATATATTTTTGTTTGATTTGGTAACAAGCTAGTTATATTTATAAGGCAAAGAAAACGTGTAGCATCATGTTTTTCCAATAACATCAGTTATACTGTGATGAAGATGAATTTCGTGTAAGATTCATAACATATACTGTGTTTTGTATGTAAGAGTTTCCATGATGAAAGCATTGTTAAAAAAAGTTCCTCGATGCGGTGTACTAGCTTTTACACATGCATTTTGTTATCTAAAGTTACATTTTGCAAAATTCAACACAACAGCGATTAACTTGAGCTAAGCATATTGAGTATTTATCATCTCTACTAATGGCTAAGTGTATAACATTGTAACTTTATGCTAAGTAATGTTATGTTAGCTATATTAGGCAGCTTAATGTGCTCTTTATACATGCTTCATGAAAACATAAACCAAAAAAATTTATAATCAAAATGAAAGATTACCTGTCCAGCAGAAATACAGCCAGCAATGAGTCGTTTTTCAGGTCCCTCAGTTCTCACCATCGCTGAAAAGCCACGCAGATTTACTCGCGTTTGATTTTTTTGTTTATCCAAAGACTTTCTGTGCATTGCCTTTTCTCGTACTGTCTTCCTTTTTTGGATTGTTTGCCTTCGCTGACTGTAAAACCCTGCACTGTGAATTTGGAATGCTCTTTCTCTGCCATTATTTTGCCTAGGTTTCTTGCCGCTTGAACCGCTCAAATCAAACGAGCGCACGCATGTGGGCAGATCCTGTAGCGAAAGCGGTGGTCGCCATGGTAGCGAGAGAGAGTGACAGTCGCCCAAGCCAATCATTTGTTTCGTCCCGAGCGAAAATAATGAGCGATGTTTATTGCAGATTAAAAAGTCTAGAGTCACTCGATTTTTATACTTTCTTTTTCAGAGTACTTGCATTTTAATTATGTACTGACATATAAAGGAAGTTTAAACAAATTTGGACAAAAGTGTTTTAGATCAGTCCTACCTACCCTACCTTTAAATATGTCTCATGACCATCTACTTTATGAATCTAACGTTTTCGCATGTTTATTTAATGTGGTTTATTTGGTGCTTTATCTGAAACGAGTCCTGTCACTGATGGTCTCTACCGTAAAAGATGAATGAATGTGTATCTGCAGACTTCCAGTTTATGACAGTCCGTTACATTCACAGTGCATGGTGTCATAGAGACCTGAAGAACTCGTCTGCAATTCCCAAAACATCCTGAATACTAAATGATTTCCCGAAACCATTTGCCAAGATTTCAGCTCATTTTTGTTTGTGTTCCCTTATATATCAAATTACTTCAAACATTTGAATGCAAACGAGCTTGTGCCTTATACACTGCATTACCACATAGCAAGTGCGTAATATATTGATTATAATCTGATTATTTGAAATGTGAAATTTGATGTCCTGAATAAAAAAAAACTGACATTTGAGTACACAGAAGTGTTGAATCCCTTGTTTGGCATTAAAAGGATTCGGAATCCCCTGTACTGCAAATATCATGTGACAATGCTGACTGATGTGCCGACACGAACACTTCACTAGTGATTACCTGAGCTGTGATGTCAGATGTAAGTCGAGAACAGTATAAATCCAACAAATCATGGTCTGGCAAAAGAGTTAAATACTGACTAAAATGGCTGCTTTTGAATGGCTGTCATTGGAGAAAGATGTTTCTTAGATCTAGATAGTGTGGTTACAGCATCTACCAGCTGCATCTAACAGGGCTTAAATTCATTTCATCTCAATGATTCTGTGTTGATAGTGAACATGTTCTACAACGTTTCCTGCAGAACAAGTGTGTAACCATTTCGTCTTCATTACCATCTCCAACTACTATAAATACATTCACCTCTGCATCCTGTAGCCTGTCCAGCTCAGAGGAAACGTTTGTTTACATGAAACCAAGAGTAAATGAGTATCTTCTGTGGTAAAAAAGAGAGACTAATCATCTCATTTACGCCATAGACATTTTTAAAGTAAAGAAAATACTCTTTTTTCAGTGTTTTATTGAGCAAAGCAGCTAAAGAAATATTCATCAGTCTTCAGTGGTCACGCTGTGCTGCATGTGTTTTTATTTGTTTAATGTTTTAATTTTTATTTTTTTATTGCACAGTTGAATGCCCTACTGTCTTGGGATTATTTTGCAGTACCCAGTCTTTTTTATTTATCTCATCCCTTACAACACATTCAAGCTCACGACTAACAAAATATACAGTAATTTCTTTTGCCATGCTGCTGTAGATTCAGCAGCGGTGAAATGTCAGTGCAGGAAACACTGCAGGTAGTCATTAAGAAATATATTAATTATCTCTTTGCACTCTGCATGGCAACTTTTGCAGTTTATTTAATACAAAACAGTCAGTGAATTTGTGCTTTCAAGCTAAAAGGGGTCGCTCGCAGTCGCAGACAACAGCCAGTCTCCTCTTGCTTTCTCTGCTCATGCTAAGTACTTGTTTGCTTTTGACTAAGAAAGCCTCTTATGCTCACCAAGGCAGGAAAACAGTAAAAACAGTACTATTGTGAAATATTATAAAATGTAATTTATTCTTGTGATGGCGAATCTAAATATTCACCATCATTACCCCAGTCTTCAGCATCACACGATCCTTCAGAAATCAATCTAATATACGCAACAAACATTTATTATTATTATATCAACACTCAGAAAAAAAGGTACAGTGCTGTCACTGGGGCGGTACCCTATAAGGTACAAAAGTGAAAAGGTACATCTTTGTACCTTACTCACCCCTAAATGGTACATATTAGTACATTAAAAGGTACATATCAGTACTTTAGGAGTGCGTATTAGTACCTTAAAGGTACATATTAGTACCTTTTCGGTTTTGTACACCAGGGTACCGCCCTAGTGACAGCAATGTACCTTTATTTCTGTCAGTGAATGATGAAAACAATGTTACTGCTTTAAAGGGTTAGTTCACCCAAAAATGAAAACTCTCTTATTAATTCCTCACCCTCATGTCATTCCAAACCATTAGACCTTCGTTCATGTTAATGAAGATGAAATCCGAGAGCTTTCTGACCCCTCCATTGACAGCTATTTAATTAACACTGCGGATCAACCTTAATGAAGTGAGGAGAATACTTTTTGTGCGCAAAAAAACGAACAAAAAAAAATACTTTTTTCTACAATTTCTTCACGTCTGTGTCAGTCTCCTGCGATATTGACGTAGTAAACACAGTGCAGTGCTTCCTGACAGTAGCTGGCCATCGTAAACAGCGTAGGAGGCTGACACAAACAATACGAAATAGTTGAATAAAGTTGTTATTTTTGTTTGTTTTTTGCACACAAAAAGTATTCGCCAATTTTTAAAATTAAGGTTGGATCATTGGAGTCACACAGACTATTTTATGAATGTTTTTCCTACTTTTCTGGACCTTGAAAGTGTTAATTAAATAGCTGTCTATGGAGGGATCGAAGAGCTCTCGGATTTCATCAAAAATGTCTTAATTTGTGTTCCAAAGACGAACAAAGGTCTTACGTGTTGGGAACGACATGAGGGTGAGTAATTAATGACAGGATTTATGACCTTTAATATCTTAGTGGAAACCATGATACATTTTTTTCAGGAATCTTTTATGAAAGGAACAGTATAAATGTCTTTACTGTTGTCAAGGTGCAATAGTGTGGAAGAAGAGAAGTTGACACATGTATCTAATCGCATGCTGAATTTATTAACGCAAACCAAAACACAGGAACACAGGAATCCAGTACAAAAATAACAGTGTTACAGTTGACTATCAGCATCCAACTCAGGATAAAGTAATAAAAGAACCGACAAAGGAATATTGATGAAAGGGCTATAAACAAAAAAAGAGGACCTAAACTAGAAACAGGTGAGATTACGCCACAACTAAGAAAACAAACTCAATCACAGGAAGTGATTTAGTAAAGTGAAGTGAAGCAATGGAAATGTAAGATAAACTAAAAGTCTTTAAGCACAAACTAAACTATATAACTGTCACTTTTTATCAGTTTAATGCTGCTTCCTGTAAAATAATAAAAAACGAAACCTTACTGACCCCAAACTTTTGAATGGTAACATATGTTCCTGATTGAAAATGTTCAATTCAAGAAACCATAATATATTTTTTTTCTTCCTTTCATGTAGCTGAATCAGTCAAGTGTGGTGATGCAAGAACTCTTAAAATGAAAGTTGCTTTGCCAATCATCTGCCAAATGCACGAAGGTAAATGTCATAAATAAATCTCGCAAGATAATTTAATCATATAGTGCATAGCGGAAAGAAAGTCAAAAGCAGTCACATAAACAGTTGGATGAGTTAAAAGAGTGAGAAATTCTCTCTGGATCTCAAAGGATCCTGTGAATCTGGCCATGAATTTCTCTCACTGTATGTGAGGTGATGTGGAAAAATCATAACCAAAGGTTTGCCCTGCAGCATAGATGCCATTAGTGGCACAAAAAAACTCTCCAGGGAGAAGTGACGTGTTTATAAAGGCTTTTACTTTGCAGTCAGAGTGTTTGCCTCTTACTGTAGAATGGCTCAGCATTCAGATACACAAGGATCAGTGCTGCATTCATTATACTTTTTGCACATTTTATCATCACATTGTGATTTTTTTCAATATTGCATTTTGTTGTGTCTGTCCAAACAAACTAGAACTTGCCATGCAAATATTATGAATATTAATGACATCATGTTGACAGTCTTGTTAAATCTCCTTGCAGTTTGACGTGCTTACAGATAAAAGTTCTAGCATGCCATCTCACTGTGACATGAAGTGTGACTACAAACACTGTAATTACCCTTAGGAAACAAAAATATATTGCAGTATATTGAAAAATATCATTTAATTTATAATATATATATATATATATATATATATATATATATATATATATATATATATATATATATATATATATATATATATACACTCACCTAAAGGATTATTAGGAACACCATACTAATACTGTTTGACCCCCTTTCACCTTCAGAACTGCCGTAATTCTACGTGGCATTGATTCAGCAAGGTGCTGAAAGCATTCTTTAGAAATGTTGGCCCATATTGATAGGATAGCATCTTGCAGTTGATGGAGATTTGTGAGATGCTCATCCAGGGCACAAAGCTCCCGTTCCACCACATCCCAAAGATGCTCTATTAGGTTGAGATCTGGTGACTATGGGGGCCATTTTAGTACAGTCAACTCATTGTCATGTTTAAGAAACCAGTTTGAAATGATTCAAGCTTTGTGACATGGTGCATTATCCTACTGGAAGTAGCCATCAGAGGATGGGTACATGGTGGTCATAAAGGGATGAATATGATAAGAAACAATGATCAGGTAGGCCGTGGTATTTAAACGATACCCAATTGGCACTAAGATGCCTAAAGTGTGCCAAGAAAACCATCATACCACCACCACCAGCCTGCACAGTGGTAACAAGGCATGATGGATCCATGTTCTCATTCTATTTACGCCAAATTCTGACTCTACCATCTGGATGTCTCAACAGAAATCGAGACTCATCAGAGCAGGCTACATTTTTCCAGTCTTCAACTGTCCAATTTTGGTGAGCTCGTGCAAATTGTAGCCTCTTTTTCCTATTTGTAGTGGAGATGAGTGGTAACTGGTGGGGTCTTCTGCTGTTGTAGCCCATCCACCTCAAGGTTGTGCGTGTTGTGGCTTCACAAATGCTTTGCTGCATACCTCGGTTTCAACAAGTGGTTATTTCAGTCAAAGTTGCTCTTCTATCAGCTTGAATCAGTCGGCCCATTTTCCTCTGACCTCTAACATCAACAAGGCATTTTCACCCACAGGATTGCCGCATACTGGATGTTTTTCCCTTTTCACACCATTCTTTGTAAACCCTAGAAATGGTTGTGCGTGAAAATCCCAGTAACTGAGCAGATTGTGAAATACTCAGACCGGCCCGTCTGGCAACAACAACCATGTCTTGACCAGGACCACACTCCTAAATGCATTGAAGCAACTGCCATGTGATTGGTTGATTAGATAATTGCATTAATGAGAAATTTCCAATATATAGCAATATATTGAAAGCGGCAATCATTTGTCAATATTGCAATATATTACATGAATATATAATATATTGTATAATACCATCTATATATTATTCCATGTATTTACAATATATTATAATATATTTCAAGTAATATATTGGTAAATTTATTTTCCTTTTGTAAGGGTAAACAGCTCATTTTCCATTGACATTCACAGCAGATCAGATACTTAGCAACCTTTGTATAAAAACAGAACACTTGTCTCCTTAGTTATAATCATATAAAGCATCCGGAAATTCTTTGTTACAGTTGCGCACTCAAAATAATGATGTCTCACATGAAGTACAACTGAAGATGACTTCTGCTGGGAGATTTGTGGTCCATGCTACAGGGCCCCTGCTGGGCTTTCCAGATCTCGCGTCATATTTTCGCTCTCTCTGCTAGTTGTCCTCAGTTCAAATAAAACTTCAGGAACACAACAGTTGAAAACAGAGAAGCCGTTGAGGCGTCACAGAAATGTCCTGGAAAGAATGTCTTCTGCACTGATGATTCCTCTTAACATTGAGATAAATGTCCTAAACCATGAATGTATTTATTTGGCAATCCTTGAGGGTTACAAGATTTTCAAAGAATGTTCTCACAAGCATATGACATAAAAATGCCAATATGCAGTGTTCCACATCTTAACTGGAAGTCCTTTTACACTGATAAAAATGATTTTACTACAGAAAAAAACAAACAATTTTTACAGGAAAAAGTTAGTTCAGGCAAGAAAAAAAAAAAAGAATCAATTCAAGCTTGTAGAAATTGAAGCGCAAATATCAACATTATAAAATTAACTTTTCTGATACTGGTGTTCCCATTATGCACAATAATTAATTCCAGCTAATTAAGTTTTCCAGCTGTATTTACACAGTTTTATCATTGTTTTTGTTGTTAGGTTTAGTAACCTGTCATTTAGTGACATTTGGAGTTAATTTTCTACAAAATCATACTAAAAAACGCTCCATTAAATGGATAGTTCACCCAAAAATGAAAATTTAATGTTTATCTGCTTACCCCCAGGCATCCAAGAAGTAGATGTGTTTTTTCTTCTTCATTAGAACACAAATTAAGATTTTTAACTCCAACCGTTGCTCGTTTATGCATATCAATGGGGTGTTTTTCTATGAGAGTCACTATGAGAGTAAAAAACACATAGACATAAGAATCCAAATGAAATCTTGTGGCTCGTGGCGAGACATTGATATCTTAAGACACAAAACAAACGGTTTCTGCGAGAAACTGCGAAACGGAACAGTATTTGCCAATGCCATTACTTCCGTAGAGTAAGGCAGAAAAAAAGGTACAGCGCTATCACTGCATGACATGTAGGGTGCATATACCCTAAGGTACAAAAGTTAAAAGGTACATCTTTGTACCTTACTAACCCTTACTAAGCTAAATGGTACATATTAGTACCTTAAAAGGTACATATCAGTACTTTAGGAGTGCGTATTAGTACCTTTAAGGTACATATTAGTAACTTTTTCAGTGTTGTACCCACCCCAGTGACAGCACTGTACCATTTTTTCTGACATATATATATCCTCATTAGTGCCTGCGTGGTTTGGTTTAATTAGGCTTATGCAAATACACATCAATGATCACGCCAGTTTTTGACCTTACCTGACTGAAGTAATGGAATGATTGATTCACATTCAAAGTATTTCCCACACTTCTAGACATTTTTAAATTTTGATATTCCCTGTATAACAAGCTTTGGACCCGTTTTATATTAGGTGGCCTTAACTGCTATGTACTAACATTTTAATTAATAATTTGATACAATGTACTTATTTAGTGCATTCACAATACATTATACTTACGTTAAAAAAATTACTTGCATGTAATTAAAGGGGTGATGAATTGAGAAATCAACTTTCTATTGAGCTTTTGATATACAAAAGGTCATGGTAATATAAGAATATCCTGTAATTTTCAGAGCTGAAAACATCCTTGTTAGTCAAAGAAAAGCCTTTATTGACACTCGATCTCAGAATATGCCACAACTTGACATCATCATGTGGTGAAACACCGCCTCAACAGAAGATGAACAACTCCAAATTCTTTAGCCTCGCCCTCGCCCACCAACATGATATACATAGAGCTAAACCGGATCCAACTTCCAAATAATAAAGATACAGATAAGGTTAATTCAGATTTCAATATTATGAATCCATGGATGAACTTTACTTTGAATGAATATCCAGCGGAGCGCGCACGGCTGTCAGACACGTGATTACTGGACTAAGTAGTCTTACTGCGCTAATACTGTCAAACACAACATATATAAACGCAGTTGGATATGTCTAAAGTAAAAGTAAAATCGCTTGTCTGTATAGCCCCTTTCACACTGCACGTCGGACCCGCAATATTCCCGTAACATTGCCGGGTCGCCTTCTGTGTGAAAGCAACCACGTCCCGGAATTGATTACAGAATTGAACCCGGGTCGGGGACCTAGTAACATTGCGGGGTTCGATCCGAGACAAGCGCTCATTTTCAAAAAACCGAACCGAACTGAAAACCGTGGTATGTATTGAACCGTGGACTAACTGTATTGTTGCATCCCTAATATATATATATATATATATATATATATATATATATATATATATAAAATATAGTTTGACAAAGGGACATAGTAATTTATCATAAATTTTAATTTTAAAACACAATTGCTTATACAGCCACATGACATTTAAACTGCATTAAACAAACATATTCATGTGTACCATTAAAAAAAAAAAACATTTTGGGTGCAAAACCACATATTCAATTGTGCAATTAAAAATAGTCAATTTTGGGAACAGCAGATCAGTGAACTGATGTCAATGTGTGTGTGTGTGTGTGCGTGTGTGTGTCCTGTGCATGTTTGCACACACACACACACACACACACACACACACACACACACACACACACACGCACGCACGCACGCACGCACGCACGCACGCACGCACGCACGCACGCACGCACGCACGCACGCACACACACACACACACACACACACACACACACACACACACACACACACACACACACACACACTGTGTTTTCAAATTTTATGGGGACTCTCCATAGGCGTAATGGTTTTTATAATGTATAATCTGTATATTCTATCTCCCTACACTGCCCCATACCACTAAACCTACCCATAATAGGAAACATTCTGCATTTTTACATTTAAAAAAAAAAAAGTGTGATTCACATGTTTTCCTCATGGGGACCAAAATATCACAAAATTGTGGGGACAAGGACAAGGATTTCGGATTTTGTCCCCATAACATAGGGTTTACCAGGCCACACACATGTGTATGTGTATGTTTATGTGTGTTTGTGAGTGACACAGAGGATAGTCCATTTTAGCTGAAACCATGTGGCCCATTTTACCTCAGTGGGTTAAGGTAAATTGGGCCACCAAGAAAAACATTACTTTTCCAAATAATATTTTAATATACCAAACTAACAGCATTACATCTGATGGATGCAATCAAGGCAGATATTGTACATAGTTTTTTTATGTTCATTTTTTAAATCCTTATTTTATAATCCTTATTGTAGTTTAGTTAGATTTGGTATGCCAGGCTACATACCATACACCTTTCTGGTGCAGTCTTGATTTGAATCATTGTCCCGCCAACCATACAGTAGCAACCATAAACCAATCAAATCACATGTTACTTGTCAAGTATAGTTATGACAACAGTTTGAAATCCTTTCCAGTCATTGGCTTTAAATTCCAGAGGGGCTAGGACCCCCAAACCTTAAATTGCCCATGATGGCCCATTTTACCTGATATCACCTTATGTAATAGTATTGCATTGTTACAGATAATTTGATATCTATTGTGTGTATGTGTCTAACTGAACATACCTTAGCACGCTGTCAAAGGTGGTGGTGTTTGTGGTCATCAGACTCAGACATGGATGGGCCAGGGCTCGTAAATCCCAATGTCCCCAATGTTTATTATTTTCTAAATAATAAAAATATTATTTAGAAAATATTTAGAAAAATATACTTTAAAGGAAAGTTCAGTGTACTTTTGTAAAGTGTACTTATTTGAACATTACTTTAAAATATATTTTTTTGTATATTTTAAACTTATGCTCAAAATTGTCCAGAGGTGGACAAAGTAGGCTACACAACTCTATTACTTGAGTAAAAGTAAAAGTACTACTGGTCAAATATTACTCTGTTACAAGTGAAAGTTGTAAAAACAGATTTTTACTCAAGTAAAAGTACAGAAGTGTTTGTTTTCAAAAGTACTCAAGTATCAAAGTAAATTTTCTTTTTTATGGCAATGCATTATTTTATTATAAATGCACACTGTCATCATGGTTTAAGCCATTCAGTGATGCTCCATCTGACGTACTAGCATACGACTAACTAGCATACGACTAACTTAATAACTAATTTAAATACTTGTATATAAGTTACAAAGCTCTTTACAAAGCTGCTGTCACTTTAAGGCTGAATGCATGGATCCAATACACTGATACACATCTGATATTCTCCCAACTTTACCATTCTCTTTCTCCCAGATGTTTATATTTTTAATATTTTAAAAGACATGCACAAAGTGTATGCCAACTAAACTAATCTTGATTTTTGTTTTTAAACTGACACATACTTTCAAAGTATGGCTATGGGTGCACACACTTGTGCCTAAGAACCGTCTTCTTCCATTTTGCTATGAACAGATCAGTGTTCAAAAAAATGGGGAAATGTATATGACTATAAGAGTGATTCCTGACAGACTGTCTGCAACAAAAACAACAAAAAAACTTTTAAAGAAGGAAAAAATCATCCTCGGACTTTCAGAGCTGCAACAGATAGAAATGTAGTGGAGTAAAAAGTATGATATTTGTCTTTCAAATGTAGTGAAGTAAAAGTCAGAAGTTTCCAGAAAAAATAATACTCCAGTAAAGTACAGATACACAAAAAGTGTAATTGAAGTACAGTACTCAAGTAAAGTACTTAGTTACTGTCCACCTCTGAAATTGTCATTGTCACAAATTAACAATGCACTAAAAGCATATTTTAAAAATACATAATTTATATCATTAAGCTGTATATTTAAAGTTAAATAATGTTTAAATTTATTTATTCATGCTTAACTGTTCAAATTAAGCATGAATAAATAAGTGATAATAAATTATTATTATATAAATAAAATATTATATGCACTAAAAGCCCATTTTTAAATATATACAGTGAATCCTGCATAATACATGAAATGAATAAAGTACAAACATCTGAAAATGGCATATTTAAAACCTGCAACGGGATGGAGTCTCATCAGCTAGTGTCTCTTCTAACATGGGGCCCAAAAGTTCTAAAAGGTATTCATTGGAGAGCTAAGTATCATGTGACAATAACAGATGCAACCCAAATCCTTTTAATAGTGAAAGCAGCTGACAGACTTAGGAAAGATATGATTTAATTAGATGCAAGAAAGGTCATGCTGCAGAAGTATACCGGCATCCATCCTGAAAAGCGGCTAAACTTTGTTTTTGAAAGTCATCACAAGGAGACGATGAGCACATGGCAGTCATATGAAACCTCTTTATTTCCTCTCGCTATTGTATTTGCCCTAATGTTATTCAATAACCTAATAAATTGCATTCTGGAAATTGCAATAGAATGTTTGCTTAGAAGTTTTCGCCAATTGTACAATGTTGCTATGTGCCTGTAATTGCATTTATCTCATTTTCACTCTTATTGTTTTGCAGGGAACATATTTGTGGTGAGCTTGGCAGTAGCTGACCTGGTGGTAGCAGTCTATCCTTATCCTCTTGTGCTGGTCTCCATTTTCCACAATGGATGGAACTTGGGATTTGTCCACTGCCAGATCAGTGGATTCCTGATGGGACTGAGCGTGATTGGATCTATATTTAACATAACCGGCATTGCCATCAATCGCTACTGCTATATTTGTCACAGCCTCAAGTATGACAAGCTGTACAGTGACAAGAACTCTCTTTGTTACGTCCTTCTCATCTGGATACTGACCGTGGTCGCTATAGTGCCAAACTTTTACGTGGGCTCCCTGCAGTATGACCCCAGGGTCTACTCGTGTACGTTTGTTCAGTCGGCCAGCTCAGCGTACACCATCGCTGTGGTGTTCTTCCATTTTATTCTTCCAATAATGATTGTGTCGTACTGCTACCTGCGGATCTGGATCTTGGTGATTCAGGTGAGGAGACGTGTCAAACCCGAGTTTCGGCCCAAACTCACGCCGCACGACATAAGGAACTTCGTCACCATGTTCGTGGTGTTTGTTCTTTTTGCCGTCTGCTGGGCCCCTCTCAATTTCATCGGCTTGGCGGTCGCCATAGACCCCGGGCGGGTTGCGCCTCTCATCCCGGAGTGGTTTTTTGTATCCAGTTATTTTATGGCCTATTTCAACAGCTGCCTTAATGCCATAGTCTACGGGCTGCTCAACCAGAACTTCAGAAGAGAGTACAAAAAAATTATCATCTCACTCTGTACTGCGAGGATGTTCTTCCCAGAGAGTTCAAATGATGCTGCAGAACGGGGCAAAAGCAAGCCATCCCCTTTAATGACAAACAACAACCGAGTAAAAGTAGATTCGGTATGAAAAGGACACAGAAACCAAATAAGCGTTTCAGCTGCGGAACTAGTTACAACTATTTATAAACGATATTTATAACCTGAACACAGGAATCTGTATTTCTTTTACCTGTTGTTTTTTCAAGAGGGTGCATTTCAAATATCTTGCTTTTTCTCAGTGTTTACAAGATCATAATGTTAGGCTTTTTAAATACAGCGGGTACATACCTTTTCCCCCCAGGACATTATAAAATTATTTCTACAAACCAATGCATACATACCAATTTCATACATGGAAAAACAAGGTGCCAAATGTAAGCAGATTAATAGCCCCTAAAGCTGTTAAGTGCTCAGCAATGTACTTTTATGATATTTATGATTTTTCTTTTAGGTTTTGGTATTTTTTAATGGTCTATAGAGGCTGTCAGCAAGCAGCACATGCCAAATAATGCATTTGTTTATTTTACTTAAGACTAGTTATTTCTTGATAGACTTGGTTTTAAATGGTTAGACTGCCAGTGCATGGCAAATAATGTGTAAAACATATTTGTCCCAGATTTGAAAGGAAATGTCTGACCGTTCCTACGACAGATTTAAGATTGGTTAAGTGTATATGGCCAAGCATCTGTATAGCATGCATATCTTATGAAATGTGAACAAAATGGTGAATTCTAAAAAATGAGATTTTAGACATTCATGTGCCAAAACAGCATCTTATCCATCTGTTACAGCTCTTATGATTCATTTATTCTACAGATTACATTGATATACTACTGTGATGGAGTGCATTTCATGACAACCAATATAAGTCTAATCTTAAACAACTTATCCCTATTTTAGAGTTCAATATACTATTTTAAACCATTTTTATGATGTGAAATCAATGGCAGATGTTCAACACAACACAGTACCTTACTTTCTTGTTTACAACATAAAACGCTACAAAATGAAACATATTTGCTTGTCCTTGAACTTTTCAATGTTAATAAACTTGAGCTGAAAACAAGATGTATGCTTGCTTAAAAGCTATAGAAGAGGATACATGGATAAACTGTTTTGCATTCTTTTACTATTATTGTTTTTTTATGTTGATTGAGACTTGGAGGTTCATTAAAAGCAACATTAAAGTGTTACTTCAGCGATTAGCATATGTCTTTGATTCAGTAGAAACCCTGGAGTATATTCAAATGATTGTGCTTTTCCCCCACATATCCCCCTGAGACAGGAGATTTATGCATTTTATTTCTGGAAAAATTCCTCCTATGATGGAAATTTATGATATTTGCATAATAGGAGGACTGTTTGGAATAAGGCTAAAGACTACAGCCAGCAGAGGGAGCCATTTCCGCATGTTTTGAATCTGCGCATGGGAGATGGAGATTACACACTCAGAGTTCAGCTGGCAGCTACAGGCACTCATTTAAACGGAGCTATGCTGAGCAAGGTAAGTCTTTTAACTTCTCAAATTAATTTCTATGAAAGTTAAGCTTGCAAAGGCATGAACTGAAACGCGCCAGACTGAACTTGCGTTGTGAATGTATGCCGCGAGTGCAGTCGCGATTACCTCAGCTCTCATCACAAGAGCTCATCAGCTCATTTATCTGACTCCTGCAGTTAGTGCTCAGTGCTGTGATACTCGCGCGGTGACTCACTCATTATATTGAACACACACGTTCAGTTTTTAATTGTAGTGTCTTCTCCAACTCAGTCACAGTAATCAAGTAGCGGTGGCTTTGGGAATGGCCTCACAGGGCAGCGAAGCATTCTGGGAATTGTAGTCTTTCATCCCCATTCGACAAAAATACATTTTCTGTCTTTTCTCGGTCTAGAAAGCAGCAAATTCAAAAATAATTTCACATTTCTACTACATTGATGACCCAGTTTAAATACAGATTCATCTTCTCAGCGCTGAAGTAACCCATTAAACAGCTTTAGGGAGGTAGCAATGCTACTACTTTACATTTTTCAGTAGCGTGACAGTAGCTCAGCTGCTTTAAAAGTCAACATGTAATCAAAATAAATTCTGTTTACAACAATTGCATGTTTATGGTTTTTGTGAACCGTTCATTGGTGCACATTCTTTTTTTATGTAATTTGGCATGTCTGCATTTATTAGACAATGAAGCAATGGGAGAGGGAGAAAGAAACATGATCCGGAAATGACCTCAAGTCTTGACTCAGACTCATGTTACCCACAATGCAACTGCACCACAGGCCTGAGCACTGCCCACGAGGCTATATGGTTAAGTGGTGAGGAAAATCTTGTGTTTGGATTTTTTTGTGCAATAATTATGCTCTGCTCTGATTGGCTTTTTCAGCAGCTCACAGCAGTTCAGCTGTTCAGCTTGTGAGTCCCGACCTTCCTGACAGAACACAGACCGACTGAATGACACTTTAAGCGAAACATCTCAAATGGAGATTGATAAAATGCAGCCTACCTGTTTAGTGGTGTTTTCAGATCATCCGCGCACGAGAAAGAGCTCGCGTTCGTGCGGTTGCCAGATTTCAGTAATTAACCCCCCAAACAGAGCTTTTCTGTGAAAAAAACCTGTATGCATCCGGTGTTTTACCTAAACTTGTCTAATCTGGCAACCATATGCACGCGAGCTCTCTCTCACGGATGATCTGAAAACACCAATAAACAAGTAAGCTGCATTTTATCAATCTCCATTTAAGATGCTTAAAGTGTGTCATTCAGCCAACATTTTAGACTTGTCTTTTTTTGATATTGCATGTTTATATAACGTTAGTCACAATGTAGGCTAAGGTTGCGCAGTGACTGTGATGTAGCCTAATCTGAAATACAAATAGGCAAAAACATCATAGGAAACACCATACTTCATTTCTCAAAAATATAAATATATAACTTATATTTTTACAAAATGAATAGCCTTGTCAAATGACTATCGTTTTAACTTATATAGTGGAAAATGTGACGTTAGCTAGAAGGATCGAGTGAACAATCTAAGCAAAGTATCTACGGTTGTATTTTGTAATATAAAATAATATTACCCTTTGCCATTAAACACACTATTTAGTTTTGTATGGTACTTGGAGTTTCATATTTTTACTGTAAGCATCATGCATTATCTAGACAATGCTGTCGCTCTAAGAAACTTTCTTTTTAATCAGAAATTGTTTAAACAGTCAATAAGTGGATAAAATCGCTATACTTACTGCTTGCAGGAATATAGTTGTCACTTTCTTCAGTTTAAGACGCTGAGCGAAGCTTGCTTGAAATGGGCCGAACAAACGAACGATCTTGAATTAAATTGTTGTGGTATCGGATTATAAACATCAACCATGACTGTTGACATTTTTTATCTGTGGGAAGGGTAGAAAAGTATCCTGAACAGCCCGGAACATGACGAGTGTCCGAGAAGTTTGTTTATTACAGTTACCTTCATTTCCGCCAGACGTTTGGACAGATGCAAATGTTGGGGGCGTGCATATAAGTGATCCCCAACACTTGTGTCACGGTTGGGTTTATGTTGAGAAGCACTTTTTTTTCCGTGGAGTTTTGGATTCACAAGATTTGAATAAGAAGTAGGAGGCTATGATGTTTGAGACTCACAGTATGTGATGTCCATGTACTGAACTCTTATTATTTCACCATGGCATGGTTAATTAAATGTTTCATTCTAGGGCACCTTTAAAGCTACACTGTGTGATATTTCCCCCCATCTAGCGGTGAAAAGGTATATGACAATCCAGTGAATATTAGTTTCTGTTCCTCTCAATTCCAATTTCATTTCAAATCCTACGGTTGCCGATTTAGTCCAAGATTAACAAGGCAATCCCCCTTTTCACATTCGTCACGGTGCCATCGAGTGTTAAAACGCGAAGCTTGAATTTATGGGTATGTCCCTCTTTGGCTACTGTACTTTCAAGATGGAGGGGCAACATGGCGACTGGCATTCGAACCCCTCTCCCGTATGTATTTTCAATGGTATATTATAAACTTACGAGAATACTTTATTACTTGAAAGAAGTAAATATACATTAATGAGCACATATATTTTTGAAAGAACTAAGTGTTTTTAGCTAAGAATAAACTAAAAAAGTTACACAGTGTAGCTTTAATGTTTTAATGTTAGACTATGTAGATTCTCATAGTTTTGCACCAGATAGTTAAGTACAAAAATAAACATACCATCAGATAATTATGAATTTAAAAAGATACCAAATTGATTCAATGCGGATACTTTTTGTTTAAAATGTATGTTGCTAACATCTTGGTTACTGTTGTAACCCGGGCTTGACATTACAGTTTTTTTTGTTTTTGTTTTTTACAATCCCTATGTCCATTTTTTAAATACTTTTACCAATTTTCCAAAACTTTTAACACAGTTAGTACAACATCTGTCTGTGTAGGCTATACAATTAACACATTAACACATTTTACAATGCTTGAACTTTTTTTTAGACCAAAACAATGTATTTTTACTGCCAAATTTACCAATGCTTTAACACTGTATGTCAGAACAGATAACACCATGTTCTAAACCTAACCTCATAGGCTAAAGTCAAGGTAAACAGCTGTTTATGTTGTGAATTGAAATAAATATATCCCTTGTATTTATACAAATATTAAAATCACAGCTGATTCCCATTAATGCTTGCTCAGGTTTTCTTTCATTCACATGGCCATATGGTATACAGTAAAAGAGAGCCTCTTTTGGTTGATCTTGTGTGAAAAAGGAACACCATAGAGAAACACAAAGAAAGTAAGAAAAATGCCGGCATAAGGGAGAGGAGGATGAGTACCTGGACAAGGGAGAGGGGTGGGACAAGGGCAAGGGAGAGGAATGCCTGGACGAGGACAAGGCAGAGATTGAGGAGTTAGAATGCATGGTGGCGCTCAAAGAAGAGACAGAATTAGGGTAACTGATGAAATAAGAGCCATATACCACAAGCTATCATACAGAGTGGCTGGTGGACAAGTACAGACAAATCTCAGTCAGGACACAGTGGCATCCATTATCCATAGTTTTTGAGAAACCAACAGGTAGTGTACAAGCTCTTCTCCTACTGCAAAGTGTAAACACCAATAGTAAATTTACCATGTATTACAGTGACTGTATGCCTCTGGTCTCTAATATGTGTCTATCTATGGATTCAACATCTACCTCCCTCAGGGGGCAGAGGAAAGCTCCTAAATGAAGAACAGGCACTTGCTATTTTTACAACATGTCCTCCAACCAATACGCCTATATAGGTCGTTTGTCACTTCCTTGAAATACGACCCATCGGAGCGTTTATTAAAGTTGCGCTCCTATCGACAATATTTTAATCAACTAAATATGACGCACAGAAGCATTTACTAAAGTTGTGCTCCTATTGACAGCAGGACACTTTCATTTTAAAGCCTTTTCCCCTTTTATCTGCTTAATATTTCAGGTTTTACATAGCTCAGTTGGTAAAGCATTGCACTATATCAACAACATCAGCGATCGTGAGTTCCATCCCAGGGAACACATGTGCTCATAAAGTGTGTATGCACTATAAATCACTGGGTAGGTATAGGGATGGGGTGGGTGTAGTTGTAAATTTAAAAAGGATATTTTTGCTAAATGGAAATATGACAAATGGTGGTAAAAGTCCAGACATGGTGCTATGATTGACTAAATCTTCCTGTTGAAAGAGAACATGTGTTAGTGTTTTGGTAGACCTAGTGTATCGTGTTAGTGTATTATTGTATTTTGAAAATAAGGGTAACACTTTATTTAAGGGTTCAGTTATTAACTATTAACTAGTTGCTTATTAGCATGCATATTACTAGGATATTGGCTGTTTATTAGTACTTATAAAGCACATATTAATGCCTTATTCTGCATGACCTTATTCTATATCCCTTTATCCTACATAATACCTAAACTTAAATGCTAAAAAAAACTAACTATTAATATTAACTAAATTAGGAGTTTATACAGGCAAAAGTTGTAATAGTGAAAATGTGTTCCCCATACTAAAGTGTTACTAAAATTAGTGTTTAGTTTATGTGTGTGAATCTAAGCATGATATTACCTGTTTTGGCAAGTTGTGTGTTGTTGATGATGTTAAGGAAAATTGTTAAAAGTATTGAAAAAATTGTCATAGCAATTGTAATAAACTGTAACTTTTTTGCTCACCAGCAGCTATGACAAGTAGTTTTCAAAAGTTACTAGCCACTCTGCATTTTCACTAGAAAATTGTATTATAGGGAAAAAATATTTTATATGATTAAAGTTGACTTTGGCATGATACAATTACTTGATTTAGAGTCATTTTACTTGATTTAGCTATATTTAAAACCCTTTCAAATGCAGACTGACCACCCAAATTAAGATTAGGCTACATGTCAAATCATATATTTAGTTGCTTGAAAACACAAAGTGTAGTTAGGCAAAAAAAGAGTAGCTTTTAATAATAAAAGTTGTAGGGGTGTATAAGATTAACTGAAAAACATAAAAAACCTAGATAAACCGGTTAAATATTTATTTAGAAGAGTAGTATTTTGAGGAGATTCCCCCCTTCAATGTAAAGTGATTTGAGTGCCTTGAAAAGCGCTATAAATGTAACAAATGATTAGTAAACAGTAGTAAATACTGTAGTGCTGCAGAGTAAACAAAATCTGCAATAAAAGAACAAAATACAATTTATCAATTACAATTTATAACGCTCAAAAAATCAACTTAACTTTACATTTTATGTTTGGGTGACATGAAAATGTGGGTGTGAAGGAGAAGTAGATTAAATGTCATCACAGTTTTCATCATCAGATCCATCCCTTCTCTGCTCCATGAAAGCTGGCCTTCGAGAACGGATGCCTCCAACATGCCACAAATTGATGGCCGAGGCTGGATCAAAATCTGTGATGGAAGCAGAGGACAGCTGTTCAGTCAGAAGGTCTGACAATGTCTGATTTGTGAAACCAACCCGCCAGTCACTTTTGACATGCTTTATGGCACTAAATCCTAGCTCACAATCTGCTGTTGAAGCGGGGGTGCAAAGGATGAGATCAACCAAATGCAGTGTGTCCGGGCAGTCCTGGCTAAGCTGCCGATTAACCTCAGTCCAGGAGATGTTTTGTAGAACACTGGAATCATACAGTCTAGACTTAATAACAGTCCACTGGTCCAGGACTTTACCCACCTTCACCCCAGATCTCAGCAGGACAGGTTCAAAGAGAGTGATGAGCTCCTGCACATCAGCATCACCAAAATCTACAATAAGAGATTAAACAAAAGACAAAATATATAATTTTTTAGAATGTTTTGTTTAGTCTGGTCATTTTGTATACATAAATGCTCCCAACTCACCAGCATTTCTGTCTGCCTCTGGCCATTATCGGAAGTTGGTCTGATCTCATGAAATGCCGTATGTATGACACGCCAATTCGTATGCCATTTTGGTGTGCTATCAAGACGCATAATCGCTTTGTAGCATGTTTATCAACGCCGTTTAATTCTATCCCCCTACACTGCCCCTACCCCTAAACGTACCCATCACACACACGCACACGCAGCCACGCACGCACGCACACACACACACATACATTCAGACACATTTTGAACACGTAACTCAAACTCTTCTGTAAACCTACCTATTTGTGTATTATAAAAAAACTGGATATAACAGACAGATATGACTGCAGGCACAATTTATTCAGAAAGTACAAATATTCCAAGTATTCCAAATATACTCAAAATGCATACAGATAACACGCCACTTGGCTTTAGAAAGTGGCGTGTATGTTTATGCAAAGTCATGATGTCATGTTGCATTATACCTGTTCTAGGGTGAGTACAAGTCCATTGTAGCTTCTCAAAAAGGTCTCAAGGGCTCGCAGGAAATGTGAAACCCACCAATTTACTCCTATCCTTGTAGGCATCAGATGCTTCATGCCTCAAAGCTTTTCCTCAAGTGTGCCCTGTTCACAGAGCTCTTGTTATAGAAAGAATACAGGCTGTCAACTTTCCTGGCAAGATTGTTGTGAGACATGGCATTAGAGTAGGCTAATTCCAACTGATGGGACATGCAATGTTTGCCCAGAATGTACTTTCGCTCTCCACACAGCTGGCTGACAACACCTTTCTTGATCCCCGTCATGACAGCATCTGTCACATATGCTAGCACTTTCTGTAACCATGTCCCTTTATCATCTTTGCTCCCTGACACAGTCTCCATTACTGGGATGATGGCTTCAGCAATCTGATTTGTCCATACCTATTGGATACCTACAAAACGCACCCCCATCTTCCCTGCTGTTACCCACCTGGCATACAATATAGCTTCTCTTCCAAAACAGCTCACTGATAAGCCCCTTTCACACTGCGATTCCTGCAAATACACGGATAATGCGACCCGGCATTTGTTCCCGGGCCGCTTGATTTGGTCCATTCACACTGCCAGCGAAATACCGTAATATGTGCACTTTCACACACAATCCCGTAACGGTCCCGGAACGAGTTGACACGTGACATCCTGATGTAAGGTATAATGGCGAGCGATCTCAGCTTCAGCGCGGATAGTAAGGAGCTCCGTGGTCTCGACTTGTGTCCAGTTTGCGCACATTTCTGCTTGTTTAATTTTAGTTTATTTTGTATACGAACGCTCTCTGCGTTTAAAACACAGACTAGCTCTTCTGGCACTGCAGGGTTGTATTATTGAAAAAACAAGCTCTAAGAGTCGCACGATAACTACGTACACGTTGCGGCATTAGTTTTGGCTTTTGTTCACACAGCGCTTGTCCCGGATCGAACCCCGCAATGTTACTAGGTCCCTGACCCGTGTTCAATTCGGTAATCAATTCCGGGACGTGGTTGCTTTCACACAGAAGGTGACCCGGCAATGTTCCGGGAATATTGCGGGTCCGACGTGCAGTGTGAAAGGGGCTATAGGGATTTTGTGGTGGTAAGTGCTTCTGCAGGGGTGGTAAGTACTCAAGTAAAAATACTTTGATACTTTACTTAAGTATTTTTTTCGGGGATCTGTACTTTACTTGAGTATATTTTATTTGCATCTACTTTTACTCTTACTCCACTACAATATTAAAGGCAAAGTGTACTTTTTACTCCAATACATTTCCCCATGCCCGCTCCAAGTATTAAGTATTTATTACACTTGATCTCCAAACCGGTCTGGTCGGTCATGGATGATCCAGTCGGGTATAGACTTGGAAAAGCTGACAAGTCAGGTTTGCCACACTAACTTTAGCTCAGTGTTTCCCCAACTTTTTTATTTTGCGGCACACTATTTACTATGAAAACATCGGTAACATTTTACAATACAGGTGCACTATTATAATTCATGCCTAACTAATGCACAGATAACCATGAGTTAATGTATGACTAATGAAGAACTAAACCATTTATTAATGATTACTGCATCAGCAACTAATGAACATTCTATATGATTAATAGATTAAGTAATATATGAATTGCTATTAATTAAATGACATCATTAATTCCCTAATAACATATTACATTAACTAATAATGTAAATTCATGTATTCAAAGCCATGCATTCCGACTCTCAGTTGTCTGTTTAATTAATCATTAATCATAACAATTAGAAAATTATATCATAACTTTTTTGTTGAGGCACATGACTATTAACTAATTGTTACGTAATATGTCATTGTGGTTATGGCTTTTGAATTAATTTTGAATTAGTTAATAGTATCTTGCTCCTCATCTGTTTTATGGAGCTAATGTTATGGAACATGTCTATTTTAAGTTTAACCCCTATACTGCGTTAAGGTGCTTCATTGTCTCCTATTAATTGCAAATCTAACAAATTCTTATTTGTAGTATCTAATCTTAACATTTGTTCAATTAAAGCATTGCATATCAGTCCCAAAAGATTTTATCTGCTTATTGATATTTACAGTTAATTTGAATATTTACTTTTTACTTTCGGTACTTGAGTACCTTTTAAATCTGATACTTTTGTACTTTTACTCAAGTGATGTTTGAATGGAGGACTTTCTACTTTTACTGGAGTATTTTTTTATGTAGGTATATATACTTTCACTCGAGTATAACTTTTGAGTACTTTTACCACCTCTGTGCTTCTGTTTTTCTTTCGGCCTCAGCTAAATACGAACTCTTTAGCTCTACTTGAGTACTTATAACTTTCAGGCCTTTTTTCTCATCCATCCTGGAGAAAACACAAATTGACAAATGTTAAACTAACCTATAGCTTTCAAACAAATTTTAATAAAAGAACAAAACAATACTTACTCCCACAATATATTCTTCCCAATAGCGTGTGCGTTCCATAACAGCATCTTTATCTTCTCAAGCTCGGCTGACTTCACGAGGACAAGGGATTTCACTGCCACATTATCTTGTAGCGAAGCCATCTTCACTCATTTAGTCGATATGCTGCTGACATGACCAACAGAAATTCCGCAGTCCATTAAAAATATGGACTTTAAAATTGTTTGTACCAGCCACAAACAAAGCCCCCTTCCCCTTTTCTTCACCATACCTCAGACAATCAGCGCAGAACATTATTTCCCTGTCTGGGTCATATACTAGCCATTCTCTGCCTTATCTCCACTTTTCATTAAATTGTCTTTTTTCTTTTCTTTGTTTCCTCTTGTTTTTCATTGTCAGGTTTTCTCTTTTGTGTTAACTCTCTGGGATTTGTTACGCCTTTTATGTGACATCACATAGCTCCTCATTCATTTCACTTCACAGGGACTCGTGTGTTGTGTTGTTCGTGTGATGTCTATCAGTATTATGCATTCTGAAGAGCAACTCATCATAGGAGCTGTAGTTTTATAGCATCACATTGCAATTAGTTTATTAGTTCACATGACTTAAGAAAAGTACAGTTAAACAATTATATTTAACCCATTAAAGTGACTTGTAGGAGCCAGGTGAAATCTACCCGCATTTGGTGGGTGTTATGTCACTTGGGTTGAATTTGTCAATCCTAAATGGAAAGCTTGTTCGTATATGCATTTACCTATACTATTTCTCTCAGAAATGATGATCATGTTGGTCAGTACTATGTGTATCCTTAAATTATTTTTTTGTACAACACCAGCAAAGATTTTTTACACTCATCATTTTCTTCTAACGTTACTTATTCCAGCGACCATGAAGACAGGGTTGCCAAGTTTTTACAACAAAACCCGTCAACTACTAGCCCAAAACCATCCCAATAGCTAAAATGTGCATTTCTGGGTCTATATATCATTTAATTGAGGACGCTTCAACCCGTGCACATGAAAAACAACCCGCGGGAAAACCGCAGACTTGGCAACAGAGTGCAGTTGAGTTGACATTTCACAACTAACGTTATGCGTCGTTCCATTGTTCTGATTGGTTGTAGGTCTATCCAATTGAGGTCTTTCCTGGTTCGGTTGGAACAAGCCCCATAATCACAGCCCAATGGAGCAGTTTCAGACTCATATTCTGATTAGAATTGAGTATGACCATGTCAGGCTAGTCAAGCCAACCATTGTTCCCTGAAAGAATGCACTGAGGTCTCACTTGGGAGCCCAATCACCTTGAGTAATAACAAAACAGGCCAATGGACTACACGGCAAGCAACTCCTCCGGACATATAGGTATAAGCTTGTGGGTAACTTCCGGTCATTCGATTCAGATTTAAGGAGCCGAGACTGGGGTCCCAGGGTCCTGGCATACAGCACTTTTTTTTTTTTTTTTTTTTACTCATACCATCATTTCCACATTTATTATCCTAGTATGTTAGTGCTCATTTCTTATTCATGTACATTTTGTATCTTATTTATGTATTATTTATTTATTATTTTTATATTGTAGATCATACAGAGGGGGTAAAAAGACTTAAAGGTCCCATTGCATGGATTGTTTAATTATTTCATTATGTTTTCTGAGGTGTACTTATATTGTTAGTATGGTTTTTACATCAAAAAAATGTTATAATTTAGAAATAAAAGGCATTTTTTCTATACTGATATTATAGCCTGATGTGGTCATACTCAATTCTAGTCAGAATATGAGTCTGAAACTGCTCCATTGGGCTGTGAAAATTTGGGCTTCAAATCTTCAGGATTTGAAGGTTACAACAGTAACAGAGATGTTCCCCATCAGTCAGTCACATTAAATGTTATATTGAATGACTGACACATTGGGGCCCCTATGGAAAGCGCCACAACTGCTAACCTTCCCAGCCCCCCCAGTAAGTTTGACAGACCTCCGTACCTAGATAGAACTTTCCAAGGGCACAGGAGCTGATCCAGTATTACAGTGGTCTTTCTAGCAGCAAGAACACCAGTCAATGAACAGAATCCACTTCAAGGCATAAGCTTGGCTAGTAGAGGGGTCTCTGTCTTGAGTGATAGCGTCTACCACTGTCGGTGGTAGGCCACTTAAAAGAGAATTACGGGAAATTATTAAGTTAATCTTATACACAGGTCCTTCTCAAAAAATTAGCATATGTGACAAAAGTTCATTATTTTCCATAATGTAATTCATTGCACACCAACTGAAATATTTCAGGTCTTTTAAAGGTCCCGTTCTTCGCGTGTTTTCGAAGCTTTGATTATGTTTACAGTGTGCAATATAACATGAGTTCATGTTTCGCGTGGGAAAAAAAAAAACACAGTATTTTTCACACAATTTACTTATCTGTGCAGCGCTGTTTCCTCTGTCGTACAAACGGCCTGATGATTTCCTTGTTCTATGAAGTCCCTCCTTCAGAAATATGTAACAAGTTCTGATTAGGCCAGCGCTTCCCGCGCTGTGATTGGACAGCAGCTTAGCGCACGTTGCCCGGAAAGGTCCCGCCTCTTATCATAACGGGTAGATACGCGCGCTCAATGTTATTGCAAAAATGTCTATATTGCCTTATCAATTTAAGCCGGAATCAGACCCGGAGAATATCGAAGAGGATCAATTACAACCTGCTCAGGAAAGACTTTTGCAGGATGTTTCAGAATGGTAAGCTGTCTATTCACTGTCAAACTGATCATTACAAACACCAACAATCGATGGTGTCTGAATGAATGACTACACTTTTATATACTAAGATTTTCGGATTAGTTTCAATTACCATCTAACGTTAGTTAACAAAGCTAAACAGTATGAGTTACATAAACTGTTAAACGGACCGACTTAAATAATAAAATACACTTACCGGTTGAGGTCCATAAACATCGCCTTCTCCAGACAAAGAGGGAACTGCGTCATCTTTTAAGAATAATCTTTCTGCGAATCCGGCATTAAACTGATTGAGATTGAGGAAGCAGTCTTCAGCAAAATGTGCTGCACATAGTTAAAATTGTGATTATAATTTTCCGGAACCGAGTTAAACATAAACTGTAGCCATTGATCTCTACGTACAGCGTCTGTGGGAAGGCCAAACAAAGGTGATTTGACTCCGGGATGAAAATAACAGCGTTTCAATGGCATGGTGACAAACACACTCTACAAAAACAACACTTCCTATTCTCGGTGTGCGGGAGCAAAAGGACAACGCCCCCGAATCTGCGTGTTCTTGTGGGTGGAGGGTTCGTCAACAAACGGTTTTAGTTGCGTCATTAAAGCGGGAAGTGCAGGGCTGTAGTCCAAACCGGCCGTTCGCTGTAGGCTTTGATAGGGAACTTCTGTTAAATAAAATATCTCGCTTGGCATTGAACTTTGAGCTTTATCATTTTACAGGTATTATTTATGCTCTAACAGCAACATTACACACTAACTAAAGTTTGAAAGATGGAATCGCAAAGAATGGGACCTTCAAAAACTCCCAGCCTGGTGCATTACTCAAAACCGCAATCATGGGTAAGACTGCCGACCCGACCCTGTCCAGAAGGCCATCATTGACACCCTCAAGCGAGAGGGTAAGACACAGAAAGAAATCTCTGAACGAATAGGCTTTTCCCAGAGTGCTGTATCAAGGCACCTCAGTGGGTAGTCTGTGGGAAGGAAAAAGTGAGGCAAAAAACGCTGCACAACGAGAAGAGGTGACCGGACCCTGAGGAAGATTGTGGAGAAGAACAGATTCCAGACCTTGGGGGACCTGCGGAAGCAGTGGACTGAGTCTGGAGTAGAAACATCCAGAGCCACCATGCACAGGCGTGTGCAGGAAATGGGCTACAGGTGCCGCATTCCCCAGGTCAAGACACTTTGGGCTACAGAGAAGCAGCACTGGACTGTTGCTCAGTGGTCCAAAGTACTTTTTTCAGATGAAAGCAAATTTGGCAGAGCCCCCACTCAGCTAAAACGGCAGTTATGGGGGCATAAACGTAAAGGGTGTCTTTGTGCCTCTTAACAGACACAAAATGCAATTAAAATGTCTTGAACAGGGCCCTTGCATGACAACGAGATGCGTTTAGCCACTTAGCCATTGTTTAAATTCACCTAAATAGTGTTTTAGATGGCTAGCTGTGTCTCGCGCTGAAGTCCCGTGGGAACTCAGTTGTAGCCAGAAAAAGTACAATGAATAGATGTTCAAATATTACATTATTTTAACTAAACACCACCTAAGCGTTATTTTAACATATCCCAGTCCCAGGGATAATAAAACCTGTTTTAGGTTTAGCAAAAGTGTTTTTGCTGGAAGCCATAGAGACAGAGCATCCATTTATTTCTGGAACAATCTAGTCTTATACACACTCATATACATCCTGTTTGCTGATATTCAAGCTTTCAAATTTTAACACATCACATAGAGAGCTTTGACATTTTTGTTTCTACCCTAGAAACACTTATCATGCACATCCTTTTACATGAGCCTATCACAAAGTGATTCATCCAGCCCTTCCAATGCATTTTTTGAGCAGAATCACACAATGCTATTTCAGAGCAAACCAGAGACTGTTTGCATTGACCTGCTTACGTGCCCACGGATGGTTATTTCTGGACATTTGGCGAGAAGTGTCTTTAAAACAGTCCAAGCTTAAGTAATTACGCATGTCTCTGCACGAGCTTGACGAGGGATCAGGCTGCCTTTGAGAACCCACACCCCCTCTTTTCCCGGGTGTTTCTTCCCCTACCCTTCATCTTAATGAGCTTGAACAGATTAAATATGATCTTAAAGGATGAGCCATAAAGTAGCCACCCCCATCTACTAAGAATATATATATTTATTTTTTGGATTACATTATGATGACATATTTTAATCTCAGGCTGATTCTCAGAGGAGGGATTCAAGAGGTGATGAGACTGTCCCCACCTCCAAACGCAAATGAAAAGAAGCATGATTAAATCCTTTTCACAGTACACTGGCATTATATTAAAAAAAAAAAAAAAACACTTCTTGTGAAATACAATTGATGGTATTTTTTTTACAGCAAATCATGCCAAAAAGGATATGTGAGGTGGTATACTTTGTTAAATAAATCCCCATCGTTCTGCTTAGTCAGTGGTTTAATTGAAGTCAAAATATTATTTAATATGGTTGAATCAACCTGATTTCTTTAGGTTGCACCTGTGAAAAATGATTTTTTTAGAGGTCAGGGATCAAGGATTGCCTGGTTAGTATGATGCACTAAGCCCCTGCTGGTAGATACTGGTAACTACATACTTCACTGGTTGTCAAAAAATATTCTCCCCAGTTTATCTGTTGAACAAGATTCTCAAATATTGTTTCAATATGCAAAGGGTGCATTTTTAATTAAAAAATGCTTTCATTGGATCCGGCCATGCACATTCAATATTGTGTTGTTGTTTTCTGCCATAACCTTAACCAGTTAAAGGTTTTCTTATAGGGGGGATTTTGGTTGTCTCTTTTTATCACTCCATAAATCAGAAAATGCTGTCAGCCGCCAGAAAAAAGTTACAAATTAAATAAATTATTGATTTTAGGAATAAAATGTTATATAAACCATGGCAAATGATATACCATGAACAAACTCCTCTATAAAAACCTTCAGAATATAGTCAGGAATAAAACTGGGAAGTCTGGTGTATATGTAAGTGCTTTTGGGAACTGATTTTAAAGATATGTATTGTAATTAAAATCTACAACTAAAAATATATCTGACAAAATAACTTAAATGTGTTTTTGGAAGTTTTCTTTCCTTTAGTTTGAAAAAAAAAATATATAAAAAAATCTCAAAATTGACCAGTGGAAAAAAAAAACAGTTAACAATTAATAATGATTAATTAAAGCAGACAATTGGAAGTTGAAATGCATGGCTTTGACCTGTTGAGCTAATTAACACGTTAATTTACATTATTAGTTAATATAATATGTTATTAAGGAATTAATACATTATGACACATTTAACTAATAACTATTTAATGATTACTTAATCTATTAATCATGTAGAATCTTCATTAGTTGCTGATGCAGTAAACATTAATAAATGGGTTAGTTCACCATTAGTAATACATTAACTCATGATTATCTGTACATT
The DNA here is from genome assembly GCF_024679245.1 of Pseudorasbora parva. Classification (NCBI taxonomy): domain Eukaryota; kingdom Metazoa; phylum Chordata; class Actinopteri; order Cypriniformes; family Gobionidae; genus Pseudorasbora; species Pseudorasbora parva. The sequence goes on from NC_090182.1 coordinate 28,304,808, forward strand.
AATTAAGCATGAATTAATGCATATTAGGGCACCCTTATTGTAAAGTATACCATAATTTATATCTCTATAAAGACCCAAATATTTAAGAATGATTGGTGAAACAGTCATGCGTTTAAGGGTTAAAACAGTCTGCATGAATGTTGAAGTGATAATTTCCCTTAGCAGTAGAGAGGTTAAGCATCTTGTTGACCTTCTGCATATACACATGGCCACACGGACATGCGTGTCTGTAGACAATGTGGACTTTTCTTCCCTTCAGAGCCTGAGTGTGCTGCGATTGACTGTGGGACTCACCAGAGAGACTCAACTGTGAACCTGCTCAAGTCCAGAGCTCAGCATTTTGATAAAGCCCACTGTTTATGTGCGTTTAGGCGAGGGAAATGAGGGTCTTGTATTTTTGTGCACGCATGTTTTTGTGTCTCTCTGCAGAGTCAAGATTCTGCTATCAGCAAGTCTCAGTCCACTATGAAGCCATTGGACAGCTGAAGGAACAATGGATTGCTATTCCACAGAGCAGAAAACATAATTGAGTTAGCAGCATTTACATTTTGTGTCTGGCTATGGAGAGGGGTTTCATAAAGTCATGTTGTGTTAGGCTCTCGAAAATTTCAAACCTGCTCCTTATCTTGAGGCTTAAACTGTGGATTGAGCCTCTTTCTGGGCATATGCAAGTAACAAGTGTGAAATGCAATTACTTTGCTGTTATTTCACAGTTAAACGCTTTTCTTTGGAATTCCTCCCTTAATTCTCCACATTTACTGCGAAAACAATAACATTCCTGTCAGTCTGGTAACTGAACTGAAAATGTGAATGGTAATATATTACAGTGTTGTTTTGAAATATTCTGATGTACCATTAAATTAAACAAGGTATGCTAAAATAATTTTTATTATACTGCTGGATATTGACAGACATGTTGAATATATATATAATGAGAAATTGAACAGGTGTTCCTATATATCCTATATGAAGGCAGTTGCTTCAATGCATTTAAGGGTGTGGTCCTGGTCAAGACAATCTCCTGAACTCCAAACTGAATGTCAGAATGGGAAAGAAAGGTGATTTAATCAATTTTGAGAGTGGCATGGTTGTTGGTGCCAGACGGGTTGGTCTGAGTATTTCCTAATCTGCCCAGTTACTGGGATTTTCACGTACAACCATTTCTAGGGTTTACAAAGAATGGTGTGAAAAGGTAAAAACATCCAGTATGCGGCGGTCCTGTGGGCAAAAATGCCTTGTTGATGCTAGAGGCCAGAGGAAAATGGGCCGACTGATTCAAGCTGATAGAAGAGCAACTTTGACTGAAATAACCACTCGTTACAACCGAGGTATGCAGCAAAGCATTTGTGAAGTCACAACACACATAACCTTGAGGCGGATGGGCTACAACACCAGAATACCCCACCGGGTACCACTCATCTCCCCTACAAATAGGAAAAAGAGGCTATAATTTGCACAAGCTCACCAAAATTGGACAGTTGAAGACTGGAAAAATGTTGCCTGGTCTGATGAGTCTCGATTTCTGTTGAGACATTCAGATGGTAGAGTCAGAATTTGGCAGAACATGCCTTGTTACCACTGTGCAGGCTGGTGGTGGTGGTGTAAAGGTGTGGGGGATGTTTTCTTGGCACACTTCAGGCCCCTTAGTGCCAATTGGGCATCGATTAAATGCCACGGCCTACCTGAGCGTTGTTTCTGACCATGTCCATCCCTTTATGACCACATTGTACTCATGGCTAGCCTGGATGCCAGCCTAACTTAGCCCTGCCCACAACATTTTTAGGTCGGGCAATTCGGTCTGGCATTGCTCCATAGAGGAGTAATTATCTCCGAACAGAAACTGTTCGGACCAATGAAATCATCAGGGTGGGCTTTAGATGATGACGGACAGATGATCAACAGTAACGTAATCATGCACGTCATCAAATGAGCTTGGATTATATTTACTCAAATCTTAAAAGGAGAGCTTGTTTGTATATGCATTCACCTTCATAATTTCTCTCAAAGATGATGATCATGTTGGGTAAGTACTCTGTGTATTAATAAATTCCTTTATTTTTTTACAACACTGGCAAAGATCGTTTATTCCAGCGCGTGTGCAGACAGGGTTGCCAAGTTTTTACAACAAAATCCGCCTACTACTAGCCCTAAACTTCTTGGAGGGTTCTCCGGGGGAAAAATGATGTTTGGGGGGTAAAATGTGTGTTATTTTGGCAAGGTTGCCTGCTAAAATTCGCACTCATGGGTCTATATATCACATTATAGTCGCTTCAACCTTTGGATATAGAAAACAACCGTGGAAAAAAACGCGGACTTGCAGGCGCGCAGGAAGCCGTTTAATTCCGGGGGGGCTGTAAGTTGGGTCGGAAAATGTGTGACGTCATTATGTTGTCGGTGGCAACCAAACAGGTGTTGTAGTAGAACCCCCCTTTACCGTCAAAGAGCACAGACGGACCCACCGCCCCAGATTATTGTTGTTTAAAATTAATTACTTGTTAAAACGCGATCATACCATGGGTGTCAGAAGCAAAACTGTGGGTGGTCTCAGAATTTGTTTTTGCTGGAGTAACGTTAGATACAAATATAGCCTACTGCAGTTTACTAACCATTGATTGCGCCAGACAAAATTACGGAAATCACTGAGTTCTTTGCCCTGCCTTTTGCCGAATTCGCTCGACTACCTTTTCACATCACAGATCAGAAAGGCATTTATTTTCAATAAAAAGAAGAAGAAGAGAAAGAAGATGAGAAAATACTAGAAAAGTGGGAAAAAAAGAGTCAAACACCTAATACGTTTTTCTCGGTTAGGGGTAGGTAAACAGACGTGTTGAATTAGTGACGATAAAAGTGAGTGGGTCCAATATCATTGGTCTTTAAAAGTGGGTGAGTCTTGTCCTCACGACACACAATGGTTCCGACGCCCATGGATCATACACACACACACACACACACACACACACAGGGGCGTGGGACTGGGGGGATAAAGGGTACTGAGTAACCAGGGCCCAAGGCAGGGAAGTCCGTTTTCTATACATACACATACATGGTACGGGGGCCCAGCAAGATGGTTTGTACCCAGGGCCCAAAATTTGGTGCTACGCCCCTGCACACACACACACACACACACACACACACACACACACACACACACACACACACACACACACACACACACACACACACACACACGTTAATCATCACTCATAAAGCATTCTTTTTATTTGTGTTCATAGGCTACATACAATATCCAGCATCTGCCAGGGCTCTTAGTCCATCGTGTGTGCATATTTGGAGAAATAATGATTCATAATCACGTTTGTAAAATATAATGTGTCCCGACCTCAGCAGACTGGTGAGAGTAGGCTAACTGTTACATGTTAACGTCCAGCTCACAAACCTTGCGGATGTCTGAACAGAGTTTGTGTCGGTGTCAAGTTCAGCGTCGTTGTTGTTTTCATACTTTATTTGAGAAGATTTTCCAATTTTACTTTTCTTAACCGTGTTAGTAGTAACGTTACTCAAAAAAGTCTACAAATACGTTTCTGCTGCTTATTGCTAACCATGACCAAACGAGAGTGAGCGAGGTGACATGATGGTGACGAAAGCACTTCCTGAGGAATTATTAAAATAATTAATCATTAGTTTATATCTTATCCACGGCCCATTATTTTAATCCCATTAAAACACAGTATGTTATGTCAGTCTATTTTAATTTATTGTATTTCATTTCATGTTTTAAATACAATATAATTTTAGTCCACAGCCCCCACCGGGGGGCTGATGCTATAACGAGGGGGGCTGCAGCCCCGCAGCTCCCCCCTTCCCGCGCTACTGCGGACTTGGCAACACAGTGCAGTTGAGCTCTGTCTGTTGAAATTTGACAATGCGTTGCTTCGTTGCTCTGATTGTTTGCTCCGTTGGGCTGTGATTATGAGGCGTGTTTCAACCGAACCAGGAAAGACATCAATTGGATAGACCTACAAAGGTGTATCCAATTGATCTATCAGTTTCAGACTCATATTCTGACTAGAATTGAGTATGACCACGTCAGGCTAACTCATGGCTACTTCCAGCAGGATAATGCACCATGTCACAAAGCTCGAATAATTTCAAATTGGTTTCTTAAACATGACAATGAGTTCACTGTACTAAAATGGCCCCCAGAGTCACCAGATCTCAACCTAATAGAGCATCTTTGGGATGTGGTGGAACGCGAGCTTTGTGCCCTGGATGTTCATCCCACAAATCTCCATCAACTGCAAGATGCTATCCTATCAATATGGGCCAACATTTCTAAAGAATGCTTTCAGCACCTTGTTGAATCAATGCCATGTAGAATTACGGCAGTTCTGAAGGCGAAAGGGGGTCAAACAGTATTAGTATGGTGTTCCTAATAATCTTTTAGGTGAGTGTATATATATATATATATATATATATATATATATATATATATATATAAAATTATAAACAATTATTTTAGTAATTAATTACTTAATTATTTTAACAGCAACAATTAATGGAGGAATTTCAAGATTTATATATATATATATATATATATATATATATATATATATATATTATTATTATACCAAAAATGTGTTAAACAAAGTAATTGAAACATGCAAGTTCAAATTCTTTTGAAAACCACATCACAAACTCAAACACTTTTTTTGTTTGTTTAATTGGTTTTGTTTCACAGAAACAAGTTCTGTATTCATCAAATCAAGTGTAAACAATAATGTAGAGCTCCAACTCCACACCTCTTCTTTAATTTCACCATGCTTTGCAGATATCAAAGCTAATATTTGTCTTGTGTCTTTTGCACAGCTGAGGAACAAGCACAGCAGGTGAAAACACACTTATCCTTTCATTGTGGCGAAAAGAACACATAGTTCTTATGAAATGAAAATATTGAAATGTTTGATTATTTTTTTCAACTGGGCATGAATAGTGTTACTCAGTAGGTCAACACAGGGATATTTGCGGTTTCTTGTTGTGTGAACTGGAGAACATTAAATACATTGTGGTTAACACAGTGTGTGTATCAAGTGGAGGCATTAATCTCTAATGCAATCTAACATTGTTTGCAGAATGACTTGAAAATTCTCTAAAATGCCACGTGAAAGCCAAAGGTCCACCAGATGCTCATCTGACCTCAAAGTGAGATGATTCAATTGAACATTCTGAGAAGAACAACATGGTTCACCATGTAATCAGACTGGACAATTATTATTATTATTATTATTATTATTATTATTATTTGGAATATTGCTATATTTATTATAAATAATTTACCCATGAACATCATATATATATATATTCTTTTTTTTCTTTTTTTTAATGCGCCCTCTTAATTTTTAATTAACAATGACCATCCCTCTTTCAACGATATCTCTTTGATGAGGTGTTTACTGGCGTGGGGATAGGACAGCCTGTCACTCACATCATGACTTCACAGCAATAGCAAACCAAATATCCAATCAATTCAGACAAAATCATGTCCCAGTCTACTTTTTTATTACAATAGAGAAGAAAATACTATGTTCCAACTTTTGTTCCATGGTGACTTTAATCTGGAGTCTTAAAATCTGACATTTACATCTGCAAGTAATGGAAACTTGGTGAACCAGATATTCACATCATAAGGTGGATTTAATTTTCTATAAGATAACTTGAAGCCTCTTTTTTCATGCCTTTTATTTGTTCATGAGTTGATGAATGAAGTAGATGCACAATCTAAAGTGTTTAGATGTAGTGTTCATTATTTAGAAACAGCAGCAGACATATTTCATTTATCACAATGTGTATTTTTAGACTTGCACACAATGTGCCTGCATGACAATTTAATTGGGCCAGACTGGAGGAAATATGCTCTGAACTTAAAGACTTGACAAAACATAAACAAATATATACAGTGGCCCAAAAATGTAGCCTACAGACACTTATGTGTCTGGCTGTCATTGCATTACATAGAAAACAAACATTTTCTAAGAACAATATAGCCTTCTAGATATGACCTTATATTGGCTGTTCTGAAGGTTTTTGTTGTTGTTGTTGTGTGTGTGTGTGAATGTATTTGAGCAGGTTTCTTCAAATTCAGGTGTCCTATCAAAAAGTAACCACAGTTCATTTATCACATTACAGTTCCGAGCCACTGATTCGAAGCTCCGATGCTTTACGAAGTAGTGTTTTGAAATCGGCCATCACTATATAAGTCATTATTATTATATTTTTTTTGAACACAAAAATTATTCTTGTAGCTTCATAAAATGATTGTAGAACCACTGTAGGGAGATGGGCTTTGTAACAACATCTTTAGTGCCTTTTATGGGTCTTGAGAGAGGAAATGGCATTGGGGTCAATGAAGGCCATCGGATTTCAACAGAAATATCTTAATTCGTGTTCCGAAGATGAACGGAGGTCTTACGGGTGTTGAACGACATGAGGGTAAGTAATTAATGACAAAATGTTCCTTTTTGCGTGAACTAACCCTTTAAACAGTTGAAAAGAAAATAAGTTTGTACCAAACCTGTAGCACTCTCAGAAACTGAAGCTTCAAATAAAGCTTCAGCTGAGTTTGACGGCTTCTCTGAGTGAAGTTGTCACTGAGGCACTAACAGACTCAGGATTTTTGGAAGGAAATTGGAGCTTTAGCTTTCATTTCAACATTTCCATAACTGTTTTTAACTGTTTTTTTTTTTTTTTTTGTGCGTTTTTTTTGGTTCGTATCAGTATGTTGGATATGGGTAGATAATGGCTGTATTTACCTCAATGAGAATCAAAAGGCAGAGAAAATCACTCCCTGCTCTTGACTGGTTGAGCTCTGCTGGAGCAGTTCTATAGTATTCACTGTACTATTAAATTAAAGATAAAATAAGATAGAGCAATAAAATGAACAGTGAAAGTAACAGTAATGCCAATACATTTTAACAGGCATATTCAGGTATTTAGGCATGAAAATAACTGAAGGGGGCATACATATTTGCTAAGTTGCTAAGTCATTCATATTCTTTTGGTTCCTCTGCCAAATATTAGTATTAAAAATGCATAAAATTGTTGATATCGGACTATATATATTAGCAGCCCCCTCATTTTTAGATGGTACCCCTCAAAAATAACTGGACCACTGGTCTAACCATTACCCAAGAATAGACTAGTCATCTAGAACATGAGCATGTCAAAAAAACTTTTCAGAATTGAATCACTGTTGACTTTGCTTACATGATGGAATCATACAACTCATAAGGTATTTTGGCAAAAATGTCATGTAACCAAATGTTATTTTGGCTAAAAGTGGGTTACTTATAGCCGGGTCTTCAGTTAACTGAGACAGCGATTGCTTGCTGGGTACAAAAACCAACACTCGTGGTATTGGCCACTTGAGAACTTGTGTATGTGACAGGAAGTGATTGCATAAGATTGGTTCAGTTCTGAAAAATGGAAAAGCACTATACACTTAATGCCCATTATATCCACATTATCTCTAATAGCGGAATGCTCTTTGAGGCTAAGAGTATCCTGCCATTCATCACGTTCAAGAAACTTGCACGCCCCGATTTCACATTATACCTATACGTAAACTTACCAGTGTATGTTACATTATTTAGATGTTACAGATAATTCATTTGTAAAATGTAAAGTGTTGCACATTTTATTAGTGCAAAGAATGAAGGAAGTTTAAAATGTTTTTGAAAATGAAGCACCACAATCACGCAGTGATTAACTGTCCCATTGAGTAAACAACAATGTAAAAACACTTGCGATCTTCGGTAAAAGTAAAAATGATGCTTATCTGGCGCGCTTTCCAAGGGGAGGGCACCGAGCTTGTCTTTACCCACTGTCTTTACCTTCCCTGGAGGCATTTGACTGTCCCAAGAGTGACTTTTGGATGGATCTTTTACATTTGTGGTGATAAATCAGGTCCTCCTTGAAATCGGGTCTCTGTTAGGACACCAAGCAACCCATTGGCTCAAATTACTTTTATAAGGTACTCCCGTCTGATTACAATTCCTACAAAATCATGTTATGAAAAATGCTGTTTAAATAGTTGATAGAGACCTGATTTCGAGGGAGGACCTGATTTGTCATGACACTGGGGTTCTCGGAAGCATAAGTCATCAGTTGTGTAAGCTTCCATAGTGGTGAATGGGAGACGACAGCCCTTTTTTTGTATTCCCATTTGATCTAATAGCAAAAAAATTAAATAAATTAATGATAGCATTTCCACGACTTTCTAAAAGAGGTGAAATATAGAGAGATTGATTAGAGCAGTCAAAAGAGAGAAAGATGTGAAATTTGCCATCACTCCCATTTGTATCACTCACATTAGACATACCTTCGCAGCAGGGTTAATTTTTTTCTTCTTTCTAACTTACTGCATTTCTTTTTTGCAATTTACTGTGTTTATAAATGTATATTATTATATAAAAAAAGATCAGATAGATGTAAATGAATCATTCCGAAGTATAAAAGCAACAGCAGGATGGAGGTTGTTTAAGTAAAGTTGTTTGAGGAAAATAGAGAAGAAAACACCAGAGGCAGCAGCTAAGAATAAAACGTGATGCCTGGCGGTCGGTTGGCATATTCCCAGCTGGAAGAGGAGACATTTATGTGAAGTCAGCATGCATTAACCTCACTAACCGTCAGGAGTTATATGCCAATGAGGATTCATAAACATCAAAACTACAGCCTTTACATTATATTTTCTGCTGTGATTCAGCTGCAGGTAATCACAAAAGCACTGAAATAGAGCCATATCACACTCCTACTCATATTGCTTATATACAAGAATTTGACGGTACAAATATGTAAATAAATAAGAAACAACCATGGAGTATCTTTAAAAAACCCTTTTAAGGGTTTGTGTAACTAATTTCTTCCATCAGAGAAAAAAATTGCTGCCACTAATGCAATGCCACTAATACTAATTCTATAATATCACTTTGCAATGATCCCAAGTGAAGCATCAGATTCAGGTATCTCTGCACTATATAGGACATAAAAAGGGGGAAGTGGGGGAAAATATATGTTTAACATAAATATATTAGACAAATCTCATTATATTTATTATGTATATTTTATTACATTATATTTACCCCCATCACACCATGACGACAAAAAAAAATAAAAAATTCCAAATCTTATGGCAAGACCTTGATTCACTGCAAGCGCTCCTCTGCCATTGCTGCTCGTTGAGAGAAATGCAGCCTGTGTAGAATGTGCAGGGACAAGCTGAGTAATGCAAACGGTGAACAGTCAGTGTTTTTCCTGGTAAAATGCCTCTTTTAGCCAATTTATTTCCAAAAGTATTGGGACACCCCTCTAAATCATTGAATTCAGGTGTTCCAATCACTTCCATGGCCAAAGGTGTATAAGGGAGCTTTCACACTTTATCCGATTGCCTGCACCAAACCTGAATTCGATTGCTCCCCCTCCCTCTGCCACCGTTGGACTGTGTTATATTATATTAATAAGGTAAAGCAGCAGCTGTTTACCCGGTTGCTTGGTAACTATGGCGAGCAAGAAGGTGGCTAAATGAATAGCGTTGCTCACTTCACTTTTATATTTTTGTTTTGAACCGTTTTTTTGTTTGTTACCAAAGCTTCGGTACATAATGGCACTTGTGTCTATCTGCAGCGAATGTACTGCAAAAGCTCTAAAGAACACTGAAGGCGAGCAGAAATGAGATCTACATCTCTTTGCTTGCAGTATGTCAGTCACACTCGTGAGGAAAGTCTGAGTTCACATGAGCGAAACCCCAGACCCAAATTCGGAAGACAGCGTTCACATCACCCAAACGAACCGAACTCTGACATTAATTGAACCCGGGTGTACACTAAAAGTGCTGGTGTGAAAGTACCCTCAAATCAAGGACCTAGGCTTGCAGACTGCTTCTAAAGACATTTGTGAAAGAATGGGTTGCTCTTAAGACCGTGATGTTAACCACCTGTGCAATAAGTCCATTCGTGAAATTTTCTTACTACTATTCCACGGTCAACTGTTAGTGGTATTATAAAAGTGGAAGCAATTGGGAAGAACATTAACTCAGCCAGGAAGTGGGGGGTCACCACATGCTGGAATGGGTCAAGCAGCATCACCAAATGCAATGCAAAGTGTCAGATGCAGTGGTGTAAAGCCACTAGACTCTAGAGCAGTTGAGATGTGTTCTCTGGAGTGATGCATCACACTTCTCTGTTTGGGAGCCGAATCTGAGTTTGGCGGATGCCAGGAGAATGGTACTTGCCTGACTGCATTGTGCCAAGTGTAAAGTTTGGTGTGGGTTTTTTTCAGGGGTTGGGCTTGGTCACTTAGTTCCAGTGAAAGGAACTCTTAAAGCAGCACTAGGTAACTTTTCAACCTTCATAATATATTTTTTAAGACTCTTGTGATGATAAATCGACTTACAATAGGTTGAATGACACGTCTGCCATAGCCTGATGGGGTCTGTATCGTTTTTAATCGTACTTTTAAACTTCGGGTTTTGGGTAGTAACCCGAGAACAAAAAGAATTACAAAATTCGACTGCTGTACGGCATATACGTCACTTCCACCAACACCCACACTTCCTTAAATTCGGACGTGCGAGCCCAACTTTGTTCGTCGGATAATATAGTCATGTCCGAAGCAGCACAGACACATAAGAAAGAAAAGGTTTTGTTGGAGGAAAGCAATAAGAGGAAACGAAAAAGTGATGGGATTAAAGGCAGGACGAGGATCAAAATGTGACCAGCGTTTGCTCGTCGGCGTGAGCTGAAGGAGGCGCGCCCGACTGATGCTGTCATGCTTGTTACGGTGAGCTACCACTCAAACATTGAACTGAAGTATCATATAGATTCTGTAAAACGGTAACCAATAGACTACTATAATGACGCTGGCTTGTAAACGTGAGCGTCGTGATTATTTGGCGTTTGAAAAAAATAAAACCCATGAAATGATATTCATATAACATGCTGAAACATATGCCACTGACTGTAACGTTACCTGGGATGAAGACATTTCACACGCGACGCCAGAAGAACTCGAACTCCTCCTGCAGTGTTCAGGGGGAACTGTTAGCGCTGCACCGACCCGCGGCGCCACTTTTATGAAGTTATTTGGCCCGCACCGCACCACTGTATATATTTTTACAACCCGCCGCGCACCCGCGACCATTAAATAGACATACAGGGTCCGCGGGTTATGAGACGACCCACGCATCACTAGTTCAGGGCTATCAGGGTTGTCATGTCAACAAATGCACGCACGATGGCATCCCATGTTGTAGGATTACAGAGCTTACGACAGTAGTTGAGGACATTATTTTTTCCAAACTGTAGGGGGACCCCGAGAGCAAAAGTAGCCAAGTGCGGCTTTAAAGGGTTAGTTCACCCAAAAATGAAATTGATGTCATTAGTAACTCACCCTAATGTCGTTCCACACCCGTAAGACCTTCGTTCATCATCGGAACACAGTTTAAAATATTTTATATTTTAGTCCCAGAGCATAATGCAGTCAATGCCCACTTCACTGTCCATGTCCAGAAAGCTAATAAAAACATCATCAAAGTAGTCCATGTGACATCAGTTGGTTGATTGGAGTCTATTGAAGCATCGAAAAGACATTTTGGTCCAAAAATATCAAAAACTTCGAACTCCTCCTTGTGCCTCCAAAAAGAATCAAACGGTTAATGAATAAGTGAATCGATCAAAGATTCGGGTCGCCAATGTCGCTGAAATCACGTGACATTGGCGACCCGAATCATTGGACTACTTTGATGATGTTTTTATTAGATATAATAGCTTTTCTAAGAGTTCTTCACTGTGGGAACCAGACTTCTCACTGTATTTCTCCTCTAGCAACACCAGAACATTTTGATTCACTAAAATAAGATTGTTAGATCCAAAATGATTGATAGACCAAAATGACTGACTGGATGACTGTTAGATCCAAAATAATTTATGTAATCTCATGAGACCAGAATACGGATTCCCAGAACTCTATATTTTGTGGGGCTTGGAAAAGACTAATTGATTTTAGTGTGCTTTGGCTACAGTTGGTAGTTCCAGTGTGTGAACATTGTCACGTTTTCTCAGCGTGGTACAGGCAGAAGGCAAGGAGAAGAAGATCTAGTCAAACAAACTTTATTAAAACAAAGAAAACCCAGACCAAACTCAGAACTGACATTAACGAGAACCAACCAGAGAAGACTGAAACACAGGCAGATATATACCGGGAGAAAACAAAGAGAACTAATTAGGCAACAGCTGAACACAATGACTAATCCAATCAGAAACCATGGTAACAAATAAATGAGCCAACTCAGGTAGGGTGAAAACAGAAAACCAAGTCCAAACACCATGAACTGTTACAGACATAACCATACATCACTTCTGCAGGCTGCATCTTACTCTGTAAAATAAACACTCACTCTATTCATAGCTTTTGCTGGCTCTGAGACACTCGTTTGGTATGTCTCTCTCTCTCTCTCTCTCTCTCTCTCTCTCTCTCTCTCTCTCTCTCTCTCTCTCTCTCTCTCTCTCTCTCATATATATATATATATAGATATCTTTATATCTTTATATCTTTATTTAATGTAATAGATATAATATCTATTACATTATATCTCTAAAGAAGCCTAACACGTAAAGATTAATTGCTGAATTTATGCTGCTGCTGCTGCTGTGTGTGTGTGTGTGTGTGTGTGTGTGTGTGTGTGTGTGTGTGTGTGTGTGTGTGTGTGAGCCTGTTTATGTGGTTTATGAGGACACAAATTTGTATAACTACATGGGTATTACACTGGTATTACACTATAAAGGTGGTTTATGAGGACATATCAAATGTCCTCATAATTCAAATGGCCTTAAAAACATACTAAATGATGTTTTTTTGAGAAAGTAAAAATGCAGAATGTTTCCTGTGATGGGTAGGTTTAGGGGCAGGGGCAGTGTAAGGGGATAGAAAATACGGTTTGTACAGTATAAAAACTATTACGCCTATGGAGAGTCCCTGTAAACCACATAGACCAACATGTGTGTGTGTGTGTGTGTGTGTGTGTGTGTGTGTGTGTGTGTGTGTGTGTGTGTGTGTGTGTGTGTGTGTGTGTGTGTGTGTGTGTGTGTGTGTGTGTGTGTGTGTGTGTGTGTGTGTGTGTTTATTGTAGGGCAAAAAAACTATTTAGACAGCCACCAATTGTGCAAGTTCTCCCACTTAAAAAGACAAGAGAGGCCTGTAATTTTCATCATACTATAGGTACACTTCAACTATGAGAGACAGAATAAGAAAACAAGAATTCTGAAAACAAGAATTCTGTCAAAATGATCACAAGAATGGTGAGCCAAAATCTCAGAACCACACATGGGGACCTAGTGAATGACCTGCAGAGAGCTGGGACCAAAGTAACAAAGGCTACCTTCAGTAACACACTATGCCGCCAGGGACTCAAATCCTGCAGAGGCAGACGTGTCACCCTGCTTAAGCCAGTACATGTTCGGGCCCATCTGAAGTTTGCTAGAGAGCATTTGGATAATCCAGAAGAGGACTGGGAGAATGTCAGATGAAACAAAAATATAACTTTGGTAAAACTCAACTTGTCGTGTTTGGAGGAGAAAGAATGCTGAGTTGCATCCAAAGAGCACCATATCTACTGTGTAGCATAGGGGTGGAAACATCATGCTTTGGGGTTGTTTTAAGAGACCAGGACGACTGATCCATTTAAAGAAAAGAATAAATGGGGCCATGTATCGTGATAACGATAAACACGCCGTCCAGGCAACAAGTGCCATCCATGTGGATGTTACTTTGATGCGTACCACCTACCTAAGCATTGTTGCAGACCAAGTACACCCTTTCATGGAAACAGTATTCCCTGGTGGCTGTGGCCTCTTTCAGCAGGATAACGCGCCCTGCAACAAAACAAAAATGGTTCAGGAATGGTTTGAGGAACACGAGTTTGAGGTGTTGACTTGGCCTCCAAATTTCTCAGATATCAATTCAATCGAGCACCTGTGGGATGTGCTGAACAAACAAGTCCCACCTCGCAACTAACAGGACTCAAAGGATCTGCTGCTAACATATTGGTGGCAGATACCACAGCATACCAATTAAAGTGCTTGATCACAAAAACCTTCCCCGTCCCTTTTTTTTAAACTAAATTACTTGCCCAAAGTGTCACAAAACAACTTCTATTCAAAGGTCGTTTTTTACCACCCTAGCAGAGACAGAGAGACAGAGACAGAGAGACAGAGAGAGAGAGCGAGAGCGAGAGAGAGATGGCCAAAAGACTAGAGACAAACTTTCACAAATCACATTAGCTTCATTTACCCAACTGCATTTTGTCTTGTCTTATAAAATTTCCCATGTCATATTAGCTTAGTTATAACTCTGTTGCAGGAGTGAAACTCCAAATGCTTAATATCCAAGTGACCAACATTATGCTTTAATGTCTTCAAATTCCCATGTTTTTTAATGTCTTTACCTCTACAGCCGCTGGAAAAGAATCCGACAGGACTCGGGCAGAAATCATATTCATGGATGAGCTGTGTTAAATATTTATTAACATTACTGTAGTATGAAGCAGGGTGGGTCTTAAAGCTGTTGGAGTGGAATGAAGCCGCTGGAGCGACTGCTAATGAGAGACAAGTGCGACACACGGCTCAAGAGCATTGGAACTTTATTATGCCGCAGATGACCGCTTCCACTTTTTCCGGTCATGCATATGTGGGGTAACACAGCGCTGTTTTATCATATTAGATACATTTGAGTGCGTTGAAAGTTATAATGCTACTCTGTGCATTCATTTGAAGGCTACTATGAGACACTTGTTGCGGTAAGCTAGGCATGGTAAAACATGGAACTCATGAATTGTTTTATTTATTTGAGCTATGTTGAGCTGTATATCATTGATTAGTTTTCTGCTGATGAATGTATCCAAACAGTTGCTCATCTGTTTAATAAAACACATGATATATGAAAGTGTCTTTGGTGTTTCCATGGTTTGTACAAAATAAAACCGGAAATCAAGTGTAACACAGGTATGATGTCATTGACCGGTGATGCAAAAACAAAATATATAACATTGTTCTAGTGATTTTTGAGTATTTTAATCAAAAAACCTTACATAGTGTGCCTTTAACTTCACTGGATTCAATATGGACCATCCAGAAGAACCCAACGAAGGCTTCAGTGCACTCCTAGCAAAATCATCAAGAACATTTTTGGACTCTAACGCATCTGGACTTGTTCAGCAACCTGGAGTAAATGCAAGCAACTGTCTACAGCCTTTAGATTTCTTTTCTTTTTTTTTCTTTCTTTTTTTAGAGTTGTACCCCTTTTAAGCTGATTCTTTGATGTTTATCTTAGTCCGTGGTTTGCTGATTGTAATCTTGCTGTTCTTTTCTCTCTTCTCTCTCTCTTTCTTTATTTTCTTTATTCTGTATGTAATCTTTGCTTAGTTTCATTTTTGCTTAGTTTTGTTTAGTTGTATCTATATCTGTATTTATTGTCTCTGTGTTTGTCGCTCACAAATCAAGTCATTTTGATTTTGCTGCATGCTACCTGCTAGTACTGATAAATCCTGAAGACCACAAGCAGCAGGTGCTAATTAATATTCAAATAAAACATATTCTCTCTATAAAGGGCATAACAACCAAGTGTTATTTATAGGGCTGGACCAGAGAATGCTTCCATGTGACACAGGAGGCTTACATATTTTCAAATAAAGCAAGCCGGATAATCATTTGGAGAGAATGAGATGTCAGGAGTGACAAACTGCTTCTTGAATTAATAGGGACTTTAAATATGCACCATTTAGTGCCATTCAAAAAATCTTTTTTGAACACAGAGGGGTGATAAAGAAAGGAAATTATTAATATTCTGCCTTATAGGGCTTATTTATCAATGACAAAATGTCAAAATGACAAAATGCATACAGTATGTGTTCATATCCCTTTTCACAGTGAGCTCTGCACATTCACTATGGATAGTTGACAAACCTTTTTAGATTATTAACGCTCTAAACTATTTTTTTTTACCTGTACGGTGAGCATGATTTCACTAAGTAATAGAATACACATTCCTAGATTCCATCTTTGTTGACCCTGGAGCAACATTCAACAATCAGATCTGAGACACAAGTTTAGGCTTACAAACTTCTCAGTGCTATTCACTTATCATTTCCTTCTGTTTTTAGAGATAACTTATGAGTAGGGTTAGGTTTAGGGAGAGCAATGTTGTTCCAGGATCAACTGAATATGTTGACCCAGGGGTCTGTTCTTCTTACCTCGCTTAAAGCATCTGAGATTATTTGACAGATCCCAGATCTTTTAATATCAATGATATTAAGAGAGATCTAACTGATCTCTGGCTAATTTGGTTCTTCAAACAAATTTGCGACTTGGATAAAAATATCTGTTGAAAGTTATCTGAGATCAGTGCGCGTTCTTGTGTTCCCTGAAGAGGGCAGATGTATCGATTCTCAAAAACACGATCAGCAATGCAGTGATTGGCTGGCGTCAAGACATCATAATGACATCATAAAATTAAAAAAGCCACCTGGCAAAAAAACTTGACAAAGAAAAAACACAAATTTCTTGACCTTTATAAGGAACCAGCCAGACGACTAACCCAACATAAAAGTTAGATAAATTACATGTGCACTGTTTTGATGAACAGGATTCCCAATTATTTACGTATATTCACAATTTTGTAGTCTAGTATTTGTACACCCTTTACATTTTTATTTCAATGTTTTAATTCCATTTTTAATTTAATTTGAAGCAGAATTGTTACGTGACAGCATTCATTAAAGTTTCTTAACAGTCAAGATCAAATGATCTGCATCTCTTTCCCTGCATCAAGACACTACCATAATTTCCGTCATCACTCAAATTAATAATTAAAAGATTAAAGATAAATGTATAAAATAATCTTAAGATTAACAGCACAACATGTGTGTAAACCTCCAATTAAGTAATCATTCCATCACAAATAACTCTCTCAATCAAGTGACTTTGTCTATAGTATTATACGCACCTTCAACACAACATTATAACACTATATTCAAATAAACTTATATTATTATTATTTCAAATTTGTATTGCCTCTGGTTCAGTAAGGAATTCCTGTAATACAATAGCAATGGCTGGGACAGATTTTAAGTATCACCTCAAGATGCAATCTAATCCTTTTTACATCCTTTTTTCAAGCTGCTCCCGAACAGGTTTATGGACCTGTTGCTATGTCATCAAGTCCAGTGGCCTGTTGCACAAAGCTGGTTTCAAGTTCAAGATTAGTTTGAGCAAACTCTGTTTTTTTCCGGGCTCAAGAAGGTGGATTGGTTTTTATCAGTGTTCATCACCATGGTGACTTACACTACAAGGCTAACCTGCTCTGGAGCATAGACATTAAAAGAAATGAACAGAGCGATCCCATAGACGTCAACGGTGGAAAATGTGGTTGAGAGGCACTCACTTCCTGATGGCTGAGCGTACTGCGCAGGTTCAGACTGAGCTTGACGGCGTTGATGTGACGTAAGCAACCTTTTTTTGACAGTTGTAGGTCTTCTAGTAGTTGTGGAAAGTAAAATCTGAATCACATTGTTTAAATATTTTCTCCCGTTGCTTTTGGCTCACTATCGGCTTCTCCCCAGTCTTCATTGACTTTATTGGACTTTATGTCTCCACGTCCCCCCGACTGCCTCATAGACAGTTAAAGATTGTTTCTGAGCGTCTCCTCCTGTCTATATGGTAATTTCTCAACTGTGCGACAGAGTCACGTTGGTAATGATGCAATCATTAGCCTATTTTTACAAAAACAGCTTCTACGGGGCAATAATGTAAGATAGAGTGTAAGATCGTGTTTCTTTAGAAATAAACAATGAACAAATGGAGTCTTTAAACGCCTCAGATATAAAGTTATTCACTGTCAAAGTGACTCAAAAATGAATGGGAGTCAATGGGATGCTAACAGCAGGTGATGGCTTGGTTAGCAATGGCCCTATGGGTGGAACGCTTTCCGAGCACTAGATTACCCTCTTGCTCTGGAGCAGGTTTTATTCTGGGTTAGAGATCGCAAACCCAAACTGGACCAATCAGCTGCAAGTAAAGATGCAATAAAGCCACACACCTTATCTTTCTATCCAAATTTGCAGTTTATAGTGAAAAAACCGTTAGAGACAAACTTGCTCATCCTAAACTTGCTAATTATTTTTTTATATTTATATTATACAAATTATAATTACTTTTAATTAATATAAAGTCATATAATTATTATATTAATTGACAATTAGACACATATGAATATAAATATAAAACATGCATTCATAATTCTTTTAAACAACGTGTATTCATTTGAGCTCTTTGCGAACCTATAATTATTAGACATATTTCTGTGATTCACATCAATTTACATGCAATGATATCAGATATTTTTTAAGATGCTTCTCAAACTGTCGCCGCCGCAGCAGTGTTTATTCCTGCTTTGTAAACGCATTTAATTTCAAGATAATTTTCAAAACGAACTCAATCTTCAGAAGAGAAGTGAATCAAACGGACACTGTGATGTCACACATGTGTCACACATTCAGGTGAACGCGCTTCAGAGTTAATCGCAAACTCTGGATTCAGTTGACAGAGAACGTTTTTACAGAGCTTTGAGAAACAGTTGAACTTGATCTAAACCAGGTTGGATTTATCTGGATTTGTCAACTCTAAACCTACTCTGAAACTCTGAGTTTGTTCAGCTAGCTTCATGCAACAGGCCTCAGGATGAGCGTCGAAGAACCAAACAATCCGAGATCATGCCAAATCGTCAACAATCAAATCCAGCTGAGTAAGCGTCACGACGTACGAAGAACGGACCCTGCGTGGACACTTTCAGGAAAAATGGTACAAAAGCAGCCACTGGGACGCTGTACCTGTTTTTCTGAGAGTGTACTATGCTGGACTAACTGGGACTTGCATATTATTTCCCTATCGTTGATTCAGTTTCTTATGTTGTTTTCCTCTTTTAAGTCATTTTAGATTAAAGCGTCTGCTGAATGTAAATCACAGGTGTGAAATTTCAGTTCGAGTGGAATCTGATGCATGGCCTGTGTTGCACTGGCTGGTGCTCATGTTTACAGGAACAGAACATAGGCCTTTGCTCCAAGTCAAACGAGTTTGCACATTAAATGTCATACTAGTTCAATAGATAAACATTAATTGGAGCTAAATGATATTCTCCAGTCTAGAATAATGAGCTTTTTATTTTTAATCATCCATCTGCCTCAGTTTTTAATTAACGGGCTGAGCTGAGAGAGCTGAGCTCATTCCCATTTAAAACTGTTCTCAACAGGGCTGATTTAGACTTTCTTTACTTTAGTTTGATCAATCTACTGCCTCTAACGTTAAATACTGAAACAATAGGGCAAACTAAGCTAATATTATAATGAAAGTTTTGTATTACATCAGTGTAGGGTATATTTCTGCATCATTTACGATACTATAGCATGGTTTGCATGTTAACAAAGTTGAAGAGATGGTATACAAAGCCTACACAAAAAACTGCATCCAAATGAGCAAACAGCACTTTCAACAAAGTGCACAAAATGGCACAAATAATAATATACTGCTTTTTGCACTGTTAAACTGCATGAAATTGCGATTAATTAGAATGATGTAACTCCTGATTGGAGTTGAAGTCTGAATAAAACAGGAAAAGAAGCGTTAAGCCTTCACAAGACATATCACATGCTGTTAGTGGCAATTTGACCAAAATAACATAAATTAGAAAAAAAGAAGAAGAAAAAATATTTTGGCATTGCTGGGGAAAAAAGCATGTAAAACAATGCGGTTACTGTGCCAAAAGTTATGCATAATGCAACCCTGACTGAACACATTATTCTTTCTGGGAGGAATATGTGAATACTCACTTTACGTTCTGTAGCTGCGCATTTGCATTTCATTAAACCTCGGTGTTAAACAAAACAGATTACATAATGAATTTCCAATGCTTTGTTCTGGAAATGCAGCACCTCTGTTCATAAAGGGGATAATGAGAGCAGGTTTGAGAAGAGAAATTTTCGCTTGATTATAATGTTTTTTGCACAACAAAGAATCTCACACCTGACCTGACATTGGGTTGTTTATTTACGCATTTATGTTATTTTTATTTAGAGGAAATAAAAGAATCAATCAATGAAATAAGTCAGCGTGGCCTACTAGTTTATTGGTCTATTGTTTGGTCTATTGTTGGTCTATGTTTATTGAACAATGCTCACCAGTGAATATACTGTACATGTTGCATTATATTAGAATCAATGTAATTTACATCACCTTGATTCATTCTGAGCTGGAAATTAATGTAACAGAAATTACATTTTGGACATTATTGAAACAGAATGGCAGACTCTTTCCCTTGCTAAAGCTATTTGTTCTAGCTTTTTTTATTATAAAGTATTGTACACACAATAAAATAATATTCTGACGTTTGTCAAAATTTGATCAAATTACAGCACAGTTAAACTTCACATATTATATACTTTTCATTGACATTGATTTTTTTTTCTTTCTTAGTTAAATACACAAGGAACAGGCTGAAATGTGTATACATCTTTTCACAGAATAAATGCTTTTAATGGTTTTATTTAATTCTTTGTTTTTAGAACAAAGAATTATTTTCGCTCATGCGTCGTGGTGCCTAGTTCACATTCGGGGGCCAGACGGAACACAAGAACTTGTCGCCATTTTTATAAATTTTTTGGGCAGAAAACTATTCTCGTCGCTTCATAAAATGATTGTAGAATCACTGAAGTGAGATGGGCTTTGTAACGACGTCTTTAGTGCCTTTTATGGGTCTTGAGAGAGGAAATGACATTGGTGTCAATGGAACCTGTCTGAGCCATCGGATTTCAACACTAATATCTTCATTCCGAAGATGAACGGAGGTCTTACGGGTGTCGAACGATGTGAAAGTAAGTATTTAATCACAGAATTTTCAGTTTTGGGTGAACTAACCTTTTAAAAACTAAAGAAATAAAGGATAAAGGAATTAAGACAAGTCTTCATACAAGTCATATAATACAAGAAAAATTCACAGTAGTTCATTTTAATAACAAATCAACCCCTGGGACAAAAGCACTGAAAGTTCAAGAAACACCCAATTATGAACAAATCTCTCACGTGAAAAGAAAAAGGTTACCAGGTGCATCTTTTGTCATTTTAAGGTACTGTGGTTATGATTCAGTACTGGACTCATGAATGGATTTTAATTATGGGTTCATAAAGTGTCTGAATGATATTAAACACCACAAGCCGAGGAAGGTAAATGGACAGCCTCCCTCTTTCATCAATCATTGAACAGCACGTGTCATACGGTTGACCCCAAGAAATCCTTCTCTGCCGGGCAATAATGAGCCAAGCTGCCAATATATTCACCTAAGTAGGACAGAGACGGTCCATTACGAGATAACTCCTGTCTCCTGAACTCCCATGATCCTTCACCCTCGCCTACACAAACTCCTCTATTCACAGACCTCACCGCAGCAACAAAATCTGTCACTGAGTTTTTGGATTACACTGTTTAGCTTTCACCTTCATCCTACACAGTGATTCACTCAAAGGAGACAATGAGAGACAATGAAATCAATTTTTTTTTAAAATTTCAAACCAGCCTAACAAAGCAATTGTCATGTGCTTATATCTTACGGGATGAGTCATTGTGTGAACATATTGTCACACCCAGTTCGAACGTATGATAACTATTGACATGAAGACTTTTCCACCATTTCCAGTGTGAAACTACATGAAGCGTGTTTATGTGTGAGCTTGCGGGTTCAAAGGGAGTGCAGTGAATCATGGCTTAAAGCTTGCTATGTTCACCCATGCACACTGATTGAGCCAGCTTACTGACCTCCCACTGTTATCTGGCCTCTGGGGCCTGCAACAAATAACAAGACGTTTTCTTCCAGAACAGTCCATATCAAAAACATAATTTCTTTGTTTGATAAGCCTCTGTGCCCGACAGGTTTAGTTCCTTCTATCTTCACAAAGAAATAAAAGCAAAAGTTTTTAGAAGCCAATAGTGCACGGGGTACTCCTGCAGGTACATGTTAATAAACTTATTTTGTCACAAGGTGCCAATATTCAAGTTCATCTCGCTTTTAATGCCCTTAAAAGGCAACAT
The DNA here is from genome assembly GCF_024679245.1 of Pseudorasbora parva. Classification (NCBI taxonomy): domain Eukaryota; kingdom Metazoa; phylum Chordata; class Actinopteri; order Cypriniformes; family Gobionidae; genus Pseudorasbora; species Pseudorasbora parva. The sequence goes on from NC_090182.1 coordinate 28,326,945, forward strand.
AGAACAGTTAATGTAACAGTCCACCAAAAAATTATCATCATTTACTCACTCTCACATAGTTCCAAACCTGCATGATTTTCTTCCTTTGTTGAATCACAAAAGATCTCTGCACTATATATATATAAAAAGAAATGCTGTCACAACCTCATCATCCACAAATAGAAACTGGCACATAATTACACCAATTACAAAATAATGGATGGAAAGACTGGATTGTGACAATTTCACTGGAACTTGGCCTTCATTACATCTGTTTTATTTTTTCATATTCGTCATAAATGATCATTTATTAATATATTCCGCTAATCATTTTCCCGTGATGATAAAAAAGCACCTAATTGACACGACTTGCTGTCAGTTTTCTTTTAATGCAAACCCTAATAGAGGCTTACTGAGAGCTTACTGAAATGTAATTTTCAGTCAGAACTTCACACAGCAGGATTTTGACAGGTCCAGACATTTAGCATGTCAGATATCTGTGTCTTTCATAATTCACACTGCGTGATTGTCACTCATGTGAACGAGTACCAATTAAACCAGGCATATATAGAGATAAAAACCTTTAAGAGTCTACCCAGCTAACAAAATATGGTCTATAGCATTTTGCCAATATTCCCATTAAGTAATTAAAGTGTTATTTTACGAATGTTCTCTGAACATAATTTGGTTATGCAATTGTTAAAGGAACATTCTATTTTATAATTGAGCAAACATTATGGGAACATTACTTTTGAAGGTTCTTTGAACATTCTGAAACTACTAACCATTAGACAAATTCAACTTTTTTTACCTTATAAAGATAAGCATTTGCTTTCTGTAAAAAAGTCTGAAAAAATAGCCTCGGGTAATACTAATCCCGTTCCAACAGACCCGCTGTAAAAATGTACGGTAAAATTCCATCATTTCCTGTTTAAAAGTTAAAAAAGCGCATTTTGATATTATGGGCCCTATCTTGCTCCCAGCGCAATTGACTTTGTACACCGACGGTGTCATTCCTATTTTGCACCCGCGCAAAGCGTGCTTTTCCCTCCACAGAAGCACGTCGCTAAACTAGTGAATGAACTTGCGCTCCCTGGGCGGTTCAGCGCAAAAAAGAAGGCGTGTTCCGGCGCAAACAATCCCTGGTGCTATTTTGCTGTTCCATTAAACAGTTGCGCCACTGACCAGAAAAAACCTAGTCTAAAGTCAGTGGCGCGTTGCGCGTTGTTCATTATGCTATTTTAAGGGTGCATGACCATAATGTATAGCGTGTACAACGCGCATACACTTTGCTCATGAAATCGACACAGATGCAACAGTTATTTTTGCAAATCATAAATTGTTACACTAAAAAAAAATATTAACACATTGTGGTGTGCCACGAAGATGTGAAAAATAGGCATACATCTAGCTTACAAATGATTCAGGCTTATTGTAGTAATTAAGGATCAGACCTGTTTGCCCAATAGTGGCAAGACATATATGAATATAAGGACATCTGACAAATTGGTTTGTCCGTCAAGAACCAGGAAAAAAAATCGACTGAAAAACTAAAAAACTGTTTAACCGACGCTATTTTGGGTGGGTTTCTCCCATGTAAATATATGGAATAATATATTGATGGTATTATAAAATATATTATATATTCATGTAATATATTGCAAAATATACAAATGATTGCCGCTTTCAATATATGGCAATAAATTAATTCCCATATATTTGGCAATATATTTTTGTTTCATAAGGGCTGCTCTTTAGAACGTGAGCCTGGTAAATACTAGCGGTGTGCATTGGCACTGCCTTCACGATTCGATTCGATTACGATTAACCAGGTAACGATTCGATTCAATTCGATTCTACGATGCATTGTGATGCATCAAAATTCTACTGCACACAAAGCAAATTTTTCATCAGTCATGATGCAATACAAGCAGATATTAAACAACAGATTGTATTGGCTGCTATGTGTCTCCTGTATCTTTGACATAAAAGTTATTAAATAAAATAAAATGTAATTAAATAAAATTAAATAAAATGCAACTAACCCTTAAATGCATGACTGTTTCACCAAACATTCTTACACATTGATGTCTTAAGACAAAAAGCGATCGGTTTGTGTGAGAAACCAAACAGTATTTAAATCATTTTTTACCTCAAATACAGCACTATATGTTCAGCAGCCGTCCCCGCTTCATCACTGTGCAAGTGAGGTCAAATTACACTAAATGGCGTAGAGATACGGACAAGATATCACTTCTGCCGCTTGTATCCCACTGAGATGCCTTGCAGGAAATGATGGCGCGGTTGCGGCATTAGTGTTGTATTTGAGGTAAAAAATAAATACTGTTTCGTGTCTTAAGACGTATCACCACGAGCTGCTGTGTTTAATATGGATTTGTATGTCTATGTTTTTTTTCTCTCATAGTGACTCTCATAGAAGTTCTACTTCTACTGAAGAAGCAAACGCACCTACATCTTGGATGCCCTGGGGGTAAGCAGATAAACATCACATTTTCATTTTTGGGTGAACTATCCCTTTAATAACTTTGAGAGAACCTTGCCAGCTTTATGAGTATTCCCACCAAGGATAAAGACAAGCATGATAAAGTTCAAATAAAGATATTTACAGAGTAAAACAAACAGTAACAGTGTGGACCTTAAACAAACAACACCAGACAAAGAACTGACAGAAACTGAAGGATTAAGTGGAGATGATGAAGGTAAATGATGGCAGGTGTGATGATTAAGAAATGTGTGCAGCTGGGAGCCAAGAAAGATCGTGGGAAATGTAGTGTGGAGGTGAAAGACTAGATCATGACATGAAACTGAATTCAACAGAAATGCAAACAATAAACATGACAAAACAAACTCAGACTAATGACAGCCACAATGTTATCTACATTTCTGAGAACATTCCTTCCAAGAATATCGCAAAGAACATTTTTCTTAAAAGAACCTTGGGGCAAAATTGAAAATAGAAATTGTTTCTATTTAGCACAAAATGTTACAAAATCTAGAACCCTAATGCTGCTTACACTGAACTATTTTCAAAATTGTCAGATGGCAGTTGTTTTCACACTGCATGACTATCTGACTAACATTCAGTCACTGCTGTGTTCACACTGCGCGATGGATCGGCAACGGCACGACTTTACAATAGGAAGAATCGCCGACAACTCTGTCCGGTCCGCAAACTACGTCTCACAACCAAACACGCGAGATGTAACATGGAAACAACGTGAGATCTCACCTGAGACTGGAATCGATAGCCCGCGAGAAGCTTGTGATTAATTGTCTGTGCGCTGATTTGCAGCAAAAATCAGAAAAGAAAACCAAAACTATTATGGAGGAGGAAATGTTTGGGGAGACACGGGAAGCAAGGACTGTGTTCTGCAAAGTTTGAGGTAAATAAATATTTTTGCAATGCTGCTGTTGCGGCTGGTCAAGCAAATATTTGGGCTTTGTTTCAGTTTGATATAACTGTAAATACAAAATACTGATATTCTGGTCTATAACTCCTCCCCGAACCTCCCGCTGCCCTCTTGCTCTCTCATTGGCCGTAGCTCATCGCTGATGTAATTTTCAGTCAGAACACATTTCAAACAGCAGGATTTTGACAGGTCCAGATATTTAGCATGCCAAATATCTGGGACCGCATCTTTCATTGTCACTAATTTTGGGCATTTGTCTGCGATTTCGCGAAACCTGCCAGTGGGTCAAAATCGGGGCTAAAATTGTGTAGTGTGAACATAACATTCAGCATAAGAGCTAAAGGATGTTTTTTTAGACCTCATTGACTTTCGTTACAAAACATTGATAAAAATATATTTGTGTTCCCTTTTTAGGTGTACTATCCCTTTAAGCTCAGCTGTTCTACATAATAACCTTTTATGACCTCATCAAAGCACATAATGTAATATAAAGCCTAATTATCAGTTTTCATTCATGTCAAAATCTCACACCTCACTGGATTGTTAATATCCTCACTAAGATATACTTGAATTGTGAATGAGCAGCAAGATCCATTGAAAGTGCAGTCGAGTCACGTTTTCCCTTATAGTTTGTGAAAGCCCTGGAGTATCAGCCACATCTACTTCCTCCTTGTTCACGTGTGTCCTTAACCTGCCACAACTGATCGCGCTTCATCCGAGGAAGCATGCATTGCCATTCACTCATGCTTTACGGGGGAGTCAAGGCAGTGGAGGTTTGCTAAAGGCAAAAGACAAACTGATTCATGTAAATTTATAAATATATGAATGCAGAAGCTCTAAAAATATACTTGTTTGCCCCAGCAAAACCCATTCATTTGAGACGGGCTCTTTTCACTGGGGAGCCACTTATAGAGGCATCTGTTTTATAGAGGCACTTCCCCTCTCATTTGAGAATACTACACATATGGTTGAAATGTGTAATTTATTGTCTGGCACTAGGGTCTATTAGATGTTTTACTCTATAAAATGTACAGTAGGTGATATAAAACCCCTAGATTTATGTAATGGACATCAGCCAAGACACTGACTAGACAAAATTATTACAGTATACAGAAATAAAGCACTCAGTGTAGTGATTTATTGAGCATGGATAAATCAGTAACTTTATATAAACTGTAATATAGAAAATAAATGAAATTAAATGGTGCATTAGTTTTATTCTATGACAGATCAAACTGCCAGTAGAGAGGATGATAACGGATTCATACATTCTTTCTAAGAAACATTCAATCGTTTTAATAATAGATGTGGCAATATTTTATGTGAACCAAAAATGATTGACAATCAACATTTTGTGAGTATAATGAAGGGTTAAGAACAACTTTGTTTTTAAATTTAAACATTTAAATGAACTATTTGACACAATGCACTTATTGTGTACATGTTTTTACAATGAACTTATATTTGAATGTCATAAACTGGCATTTTATACTCTTTTTTATATACTATTGTCTGAGGTCAGCTTATGACGTTTGCATGTTTTTTACATTCAAAAACAATAATTAATAAGTAATAGGCTATTTTCTACACTGATTTTGAGGCTCTCTGCTGAATTCTGGGTTTCGATGGCAGCACTGGAGATTTGGAAGTAAATGCCCACGGCTAGGATTGGATAAGATTTGCATATTTAATGAGCTCCCCTGTCAGTTCACAGGAGGGATTGTTTTGAAAGCGGCAACCGGAATAATTCTCTGACAGGGCTCTCAAAACGTATTTATCAAACAAACACAATGATTTATCTCTCATGCACCAGCGATGGATTTCTTTTTTTATTACTTGGCCCGCCCGATCGGTGGATATAAGTGCGAATCGCACACACACATGCGTCAAGAGAGTGAACAATGTAGATCAAGAAATTATTGTTATTTCACTATTTAAAGGGTTAGTTCAATAATTACTTACCCTAATGTCGTTTGACACCCGTAAGACCTCTGTTCATCTTCGGAACACAAATGAAGATATTTTATTTTATTTAGTCCGAGAGCTTTCTCTTCCTCCATTGAATGTGTGTACGGTATACTGTCCCTTTCCAGAAAGTTAATAAAAACATCATCAAAGTAGTCCATATGTGACGTCAGTTGGTTAATTAGAATCTCTTGAAACATAGACAATACTTTTTAGTCCAAAAATAATTTAGTCAATTTAGTCCAATCACATATAAAAAAAAAAAAAAACATGTTTTACTCACATAAGTGTGTTGCACCACTCCTGTCGGATCCAATATAGAAGGCACGGCATCGTGTTTTAATCTCAGTACGTTTACAAATTCAGACGTGTCTTGTTGTCTTGTTTACAAACGATTATCTTGCTATCTTCTGAGTGTTTTTTACAGTACGGGGCTACACTAGAGGCGGCGTTTCCCCTTCTGTTACATCATTGATTTGAGAGCCTCGTTTTCTGGGCCTGGTGTAGCGTTTTTTTGACTAACCAGGAAGTTTTCAGCTCTGAAACTTACGGGATATTCTTATATTACCATGACCGATTATATATCAAACGCTCAAGGGAAAGTTGATTTCTCAATTCATCACCCCTTTAAAAAAATACTTGCATGTCATTATAGCTGTAAATAATTTCTTTAATTACATATATATTATTTAATTACATGCTGGCCATAACTTTATACCGTATCCCACCTCAATAGCAGCAAAAGTGTTTTGAAATATAATATGAACACAATAAGTTTGATTGAACAATCTATACAGATTTGACGTATGAGAACTAATCTATTATTATGCACGTCAGAATGATTATCAGTAAGAAATTAATCTTGAAGAAAAAGCTGAGAGTTTTAGATTATTGATGCCCCATATTAAATGGTTGTATAGGCCAGCTCACAATACACAGTCATATATAATCCACATGTAACATCTTGTCAAGGAGACAGATGAGGTCCATCTGGTGAAGAAAAAAAAATCAAATTCTCTTCCAAGTCATGAAACATTCTGTCATACCCACTGTGGTCTTAATACCAGTTTGAAAATGATTCTTTTCCAGCTCGGCTGCTCTTCTGTAATACAGCCGGTTAGGTGACTGACTACACCATCAAGGAGAATACGAAAGCAGTGTCAGATGTGATCATGACTTGATGACTAGAATTCAGGATAAACTGTAAGCTGAATTAGCGCTACACTGTAAAAAAAATGTGTTGGTTTTTGTTGGTTTAACTTAAAATAGCAAGTAACCTGGTTGCCTTAAAGCCCCACTTGGCTACTTTTGCTCTCGGGGTCCCCCTACAGTTTGGAAAAAATAATGTCCTCAACTACTGTCGTAAGAGCTGTCCTCCTACAACAGGGGATGCCATCGCGCGTGCATTTGTTGACATGACAACCCTGATAGCCCTGAACTATTGATGCGCGGTTCGTCTCATAACCCGCGGACCCCGTATGTCTATTTAATGGTCGCGGGTGCGCGGCGTGTTGTAAAAATATATACAGTGGTGCGGTGCGGGCCAAATAACTTCATAAAAGCGTCCCGCGGGTCGGTGCAGCACTAACAGTTCCCCTGAAAACTGCAAGAGGAGTTCTTCTGGCGTCGCGTGTGAAATGTCTTCATCCCAGGTAACGTTACAGTCAGTGGCATATGTTTCAGCATGTCATATGAATATAATTTCATGGGTTTTATTTTTTTCAAACGCCAAATAATCACGATGCTCACGTTTACAAGCCAGCGTCATTATAGTAGTCTATTGGTTACCGTTTTACAGAATCTATATGATACTTCAGTTCAATGTTTGAGTGGTAGCTCACCGTAACAAGCAGGACAGCATCGGTCGGGCACGCCTCCTTCAGCTCACGCCGACGAGCAAACGCTGGTCACATTTTGATCCGTGTCCTGCCTTTAATCCCATCATTTTTTCATTTCCTCTTATTGCTTTCCTCCAACAAAACCTTTTCTTTCTTATTTGTCTCTGCTGCTTCGGACATGACTATATTATCCGACGAACAAAGTTGGGCTCGCACGTCCGAATGTAAGGAAGTGTGTGTGTTGGTGGAAGTGACGTATATGCCGTAAAGCAGTCGAATTTTGTAGTTCTTTTCTTTTTCTCGGGTTACTACCCGAAACCCGAAGTTTAAAAGTACGATTAAAAACGATACAGACCCCATCAGGCTATGGCAGACGTGTCATTCAACCTATTGTAAGTCGATTTATCATCACAAGAGTCTTAAAAAATATATTATGAAGGTTGAAAAGTTACCTAGTGCTGCTTTAAAATTTTGATTTTATTGAAATAAAACATTTGAGTTGATACAATGAAGGAAATTTGTTTAATAAATAGAAACTTAAAATATTATTGTATCTGAGCCACATAAATAATGTGATAAATCATGAAAATAGGACTATTTGGCATGTTTCACTGCGTCATCAGAAATAAAACACACAAAATTACCCAATATGCTTACCAAATCTTTTAATAATCTTTTAATAAAGGTTGTCGAATCTCAAAAAAATTTCATTGTATTAACTCAAAATTTTAATTTCAATGAACTCAAAATTTTAAGGCAACCAGGTAACTTTTTTTCTAAATAATTTTTTACAGTGTAACATTTCAGAACTGGAGTCATGTCGTTGTTTGTGGTGTTGATTGATTAGTATTCTTACACCTACTGATGCAATCACAATTCATGGATGGTTGTGTAAATCCGTTCGGGTTGAACTCATCTAGCATGAATATAAGAGTAAACCTAAATGTATGCATTCACACATACCTTGCATTTAAACATTATTTTGTTTTTTCCCTTCCTATTTAAAGTCAACAGTCAAATCACTGCAACAAAACCCATTGACTATTTTACAGTATGAAGTCAATACATCTTAATATGACTTTTTAAAGCATTTTTAAAGAAAGGACAGTAATGTCAGAATAACAGTGCGGAATTTGTTTATAGTTCCAGTGCAGCAAGTGATTCTTATTGAAGATATTCTAATATGGCTGTAAAAAAAGAATGTATGACATTCAAAGACATTTTCATTTGACAGTCTAAGATTAAACACAAATGAGAATATAATTCATTCCTGCTCTTGTGAAGTATAGTTTGTCTTTTAAAATTAAAAATCAAGTTCGACCTCGGTCAACATGTGAATACATTAAAATATTGAATAATTATAAAAGAAATAAAATAAGAAGACTATGTATATTCAAATATAAATAGTTTTATGACACTTGTAACTGAATAAACGTGCATTATTATTATTAAAAACAACAACAATAAACTATCAAGCATCATAATGGAAAAATAAGACTTTAGAATTATTTTTATTTGTTAAAGGGGGGGGGGACGACACTCAGTTTCAGTCAATCTCATGTCAATCTTGAGTACCTAGAGTAATATTGCATCCTTCATATCTCCGAAAAGTCTTTAGTTTTATTATATTTATGAAAGAAATATAGGCTGTATTGAGTCTTTCCGGAAAAAAATGAGCGCCTGGAGGCATATCGTGTGGGCGGAGCTAAAGAATGACGAATGCGCACAAAGCGGTGACGTCCTCAAGCGTGGAGAAGAAAACGTTACCCTAAAAAACCATGGCTATCAATCAGATTCAACTAATACAGATATGATCCAGAATCAGATTCGGAGGCTGAAATAAATTGAACAGGAGAAGCAGCAACAGCAGGACGTCCGTCTCTGTGGTATGTACTGTATTTAGTGGATTGTCAACATTTGTGTGTCTTTACTCGCAGTTTATGAGGACATGATTCGGTTTATGGACTATTGTATGCAACTAAACCTTAGCAGTAGCAAGCAAAACAGTTTTACAAGTCAGACTAGTGTAACGTTATACATAAAACAACAATAGAGTAACTGTTAGCAAATTTGAATGACGAAGCACGCTTTGTGAGAACGCTAGGTTTATGTTTGGGTGGTTTTACAATAAACAAACTGACACCTATAGTGGTCAGCTAAACAAATGTATTTAAACACACACCATAGATCGCATGCTCCATTGATAAATTAACTAACATTATACACGATCGTGTTGTTTACTGATGTTTACTTACGCAATGATAGCCAACAACATAGATATTTGAAGCAGTTTTACTCACCGCCTGTTTCCAAAGTACGACTGTGAACCTTTATCGTTGGGACCGCTCCGTCAAAAACACACTTCTTTGGTAACTGTTGATTTCGTGAAGTCCTGTGACAGCAGTGACCGTGGAGATCCACTTTTGATGTGATGTCAACAAGTGATGTTGTGAAGCTTCCCGTCATTTCTGTGTTCAAATCGGTTCAAATGCAGCGCTGCCTTCCCGGAATGCTGTGCGGACACGTTGAAGTCGCTTGATTTCAAGCGGACCCATACTCGAAAAAAAACCCCCGAAACTTGTGAGAAACCGGAAGGAGTATTTTTGACGCAGAAATACTCCATCAAACGTCCAACTTCGTTTTTGAAACTTTGTCTATGTTTAGGATGGGAATCCAAGTCTTTAACAGTGTAAAAAGCTCAGTATGCATGAAACAGCATTTCACCCCCCCTTTAACATTAGTTAACTACATTAGTTAACATGAACTAATAATGAACCGCTCTTATAAATAATTCATTTATCTTTTTTAATGTTCATTTCAACATACTAAAATCTTGTTAACATTAGTTAATGCACTGTGAGCTAACATGAATAATAGTAATAATAATAATTTTTATTAACTAATGTTAACAAAGATGAACAAATACCGTAACAAATGTATTGTTCATAGTTAATTAATATATAAACTAATGTTAACTAATGACCATTATTCTAAAGTGTTACCGAAAAATGCTTTTAATTAAAATGATTAGTAAGTGAAAAAGAACCCAACATCCAATTGGGTTGAGTTGGTAGAGTTATCAGTAAGTACAAACTACATAATAGCATCTAGATGCAATATTTCCTCAAAATTGTTGATGTAAAAAAAGAGTCTTGTAATGAACTGAGGAACTGAGAGCAGAGTTGCACCAGTCAACTATATAAAAAGCTCTGCATATATCACTGGCCAATGCGCAAGGGTGGCACAAAAGATGCTTTTACTCAAAAAAATAAAAAAATAAATAAATAAAATTACATGAAAGCATGTCTAGAGTTTGTCCTTGGCGTGCCCCTGAGACCAGTCATCTTTCAAAAAGAGAACACAGATGAAGTCTTTACAGTGGATAATGGCAGAATAGGAATATTTCATAAACAATTCTGCAATGTTTTGCCACTATAGCTTGTACCAGGCAATGCTCAAAGGAATGTTTCTGCCAACTGCCAGCCCATAGTTCAATGTCTCCTACTGTTCTTGTTTCCGTGGGCCACATTTACTTTACTTCTAGATGCCACCCATGTCCTGTTAATTGACTCATCCACGTGCTTTTACTGCAAGTAACCACTTTTCTATACACGTACACTGCCACTTAAAGGATTAGTATTTTTTTGACAAATAAATAAATTAATACTTTAATTCAACAAGGATGCATTAAATTCATTCAATTAAAATTAAAAGTGGCAGTAAAGATATTCATTGTGTTACAGAAGATTTTATATTTCCCTTTTTTTTCCGAAAAAACAAAACAAAACAAAAAACGGTTTCATTGTTTTCTCTAGCTCTACTGTTTTCAAAATGGATAATAAAATGTTTCTTGAGCAGCAAATCGGCATATTAGATTTCTGAAGCATCAAGGCTAAAGGTAAAAAAAAATATTTTAAAATTGTATGTTATTTAATTTTATTTAAAAATTGTATTTAAAAAAAACCTTGGTTAGCAAAAGGGATTTAAAAAAATTTTTATTATAAAAATATATATATTATAATATCGATTATTGTTTTATTTATATTATTGTCACATGATTTGAAATGACAGCCTGGTCTCATCCTTAATACGTAGGTATTAATACGTTACTTTCAAAGAGACTAAACGTACGTCTTAGTACGTTTGGAGAAGTGCTAAAATGTAAAATATAGACGTATTTGCAACATTTAAACGTAGTATTATTACATTTTTACAGCTAAAAAACGTGAAATATTTACGAATCCATCATGAAATCTTTTTTTTTAAGAATACAAAACTTTATTCTGGTAAAAACATTTTTTTTTTTTGTTATATCATAAAGATATCTATAATTTCCCTTTGACCATTTTATTGATTAATCTACGATCCCTTAACACTACCCAAAACACTAAACCTACCAATTTAATACAGAATATAAAGAAAATAAAAGGTAAAACGTTGGAAAATGACGATTTTGGTAAGAATATAGCATTAAAAAAAATATTTTGAACGGCTAATCCTACACTTACCCCTAAACCTACCCATTAGCATTTATTAAAACAACGTACTGTTATAAATCAAAGCATAACAGACAGACCAGTGTACTCACAATAATTTATTTATTGCAAAAATGTCAAAAGCGGTACCAAAAGTAGTTCAAATGAAGATGTGTTGCAGTCGCAGTCCTCTCTGGTGGTATATAACGTTAATAGTTTTGTATGAGGTACAGAGCAGAATGTTAGCTATTAATCAATGAAAATATTAATCCGGCTTCTCTCCGTGAAGTTGCGCGTTTCACATTTCAAATACAAATCGACTGAAACACGACATGTCAAAATCTGTGACGAAGCAGGCGAGAGCCAATGAGCGTTCGATGCCACTGCCGTAAATCATGTCGTAACGCTTCATGAGGGCGCGTTTTTTAAATTTGAATTTACGAGCGCGAGATTTGATGTTTGCCCTTTGCCGTCGCGCTACTTAGAGGAGATGAAGACTAATGGAGATGAAAATCACCGGGCTCAATTTTAGATTTGTTTCTCGCAAACATATGGATTCTAACGATTTGGATTACAGCAAACGAATAAAGTTTTGCGTTTTGTGAATTGATGTTGTGTTTTGGTGTATATTGTGATCGCCAGTTGCTGAATAGGAGAAAATGCCTTTTTATGTCTGACAGCAAACAACAAGCTAAATACTACAAAATGGTTGGCAAGAATGTTATTCATCTGACGGTTTTAAAATTCAGTCTTCTTTTAACATTATCTAGTCACCCGAAATGAGTTTGTAGTGATGTCACGAGAGCAAAATGTTATTTTATATTTCTGTTATTTTATATTAGGTTGATTAACTTAGTAAAATGCATTTAATAGACTGAAAACATGTATTGATGTGACTTGGATATAAAATAAACAATATTAATGCCACGATTTATGGGAGCCGGTGGCTGGCTGGTTACACGTTAACAGATACGTCGATAATTTACATTTTAGTGCTGTCAATACGTCAATATTGTACATTTTAGTGCTGTTAATAAGTCAGTATTGTACGTTTTATTGTGTGTGAAAACGTTAGTAAATGTACGTGTAGTAGAATCACACTTTACGTAAAAATACTCACGTATTCTCATGAGATCACGTTGGAAATGAAGCCAGAAATTAAAGAGCTGGATCTAATTGCAAGCAGTTCTTTTTACAGCCTTTTACAGATAAAAAAAAAAAAACAGCCTTCTTGGCTGATACAGGACAAGTAAATAGTTCAGAAACGACCTTCTTAGCCAACAAGGTACAGGAGGTGGGAAACACATCAACGACACAGACTTGCTGGGTAAAGAAACTGTCTTGGTTCTAGGCGGTTTGATTGCCACATCTGTACCATAGCATCCAACCCAAGAGGAGCTGAATGTGTGAGGGAGAACAACAGTGTACAGTGTGTCATCTCTAAAGATGTGAACAGATCTACTCTCATACAGGAGCTGTACCACCTCGGGGTGTTGTCACCATTTCCCAGGCTTCAGCCCATGCACCAACAAGATGTCTTCACCTTGGTTTTGATGCCCAGGAATGTAAACTGCCCTCAGTGCTTTCCCTGAGTCCACCGGAGGATAGTGAGCCAATCTCTACAGGTGACAGGACTGCAGACCCCCCTGATGGTTTATGGAGGAGACCACCAATGAGTTGTGTGTACGAACAAGTGTAGCGGTTTTACTCTGGTTGTGTGTACTGTAGATATGCTCAATGAAGACAATGCATGTGGAAGAGGTCTCAGGATGCTTTATTCTGCAGAAATACATAGAGCACAATCAATTTTTGGAATATACGTCTCTCCCCTTCACTCTGTGCACGGAAAAGCAGCACGCTCGTTAGAAGAGCGAGAGAGAGCACATTTGACCCAAACTGCAACAAATGTGCGTCTAAAGATGGCGCTGTTCGCACATCGCAAAAGGAAACGTGCGTCACTGATATGTGCCCTATACAAAACGATTTCTGCTTGAATGGTTCCCACTAGAGTTAATTATGTACACTTAACTATTATGACCCAGAACATATTTAAACAAATATAAAAGCACAAGAAATTAAGTTTTGATGAAGTTCATTACATTTTATATATTTTTTGAACCAGCTACATACTCCCCGCTGAACTTCACAAAACTTCTTCAATATGGATAAATAGCTGATCAAAAAGCCACACACAGAATAAACACAATTTACACTCGACACAGCAATATGTGCTTCCCAACCCACAGGGAAAGTGATCTAAGCAGGCTGATCAGACCTACTAAGACGACACTTGTTAATAGGGTGCCCCAAACACCACTACTTCGAATTCAATGTGACAGTAACGTTTAGGATACTGAATTTTGGCTTTTTTAACTCAATGTAATGATTCAAATAAATTCAAAGGAAACATTTTTGCACTCTTCATGGAACTGCTTAACCCATTTTATGACAATAAAGACCTAGTAACTCCATCAACTGAACTGACAGTCTTCATGCTTTGGGTCATGTTCTGAATTAACCTGTTTACAGGTTTCACAAGTCTGCCAAACCTTGTTCTGACTTGAGTCACTACTTGATTAGGGAGCGAATCCACTGGCTCAGAGGTCTGTATGTCAGCAGAACCTTCCATAGATACAGATGTCATTGGATCACAAGTCAAGCCTCCATTACTTGTACATTCAGAAACAGTGTCACATCCTAAAGTTTCACCCAGCGTTGCTGAAAGCACAGATTGTGCAGGATCAGGACCCACTGCCAATGGGAGGACACTCTCTGCCCCAGAGGATATACAACTCAAGCTATCATCTGGAGCCACAGTCCCTGCTATCCAGCTGGCAGTACGATCTGCATTACTACATTCTGACATGTGCGTTATAGCATCGGTCAAAGCAACGCCACTACAGTCATCAAGTGATTCACTGCCATCACTGAATGAGGGTTCAACTTCCTCAACCTCAATTGGCAGAAAGTTTGCTTGAAGGAGCAAGTTCCTATGAACAGTCTTTTCCTGACCGGTGTGGGTGTTGCGGATACGGTAGGTGTGACAATGAGGATTCAGAGCAACAACTGTATATGGAATGGACTCCCACCTATCTGCCAGTTTTTTCCGACCACGTTCGCCCTTGTTGGCCAGTAAAACCTGATCCCCAACATCAATACTGCGTCCTTTGGTCCTTTTGTTGTATAGGTCTGCCTGGCGCCGTTGACTGGCCTCTGCATTCTTCTGAGCAAGGGCCAGAGCTTCTTTCAAGTCGTCCCTCAATTTAATCACATACGTATCATAATCAACGAGGACATTGTCCCTCTCCACACTGCTGAACATCACATCCACTGGGAGTTTCGGAACTCTGCCGAACATCAAGTAAAAAGGGGCAAACCCAGTTGACTCATGGGCTGTGCAGTTATATGCAAAGGTCAATGATTGCAACATCTGTGGCCATTTCTGCTTAGCCCTAGGTGGCAACGCCCTGATCATACCACCCAGAGTTCTGTTAAATCGTTCAACATGACCATTACCCATAGGGTGATACGCAGTTGTTCTGGACTTCCTCACTCCAGCAACTTCCAGCAAGTCACGAATCAGCTGGCTCTCAAAGTTGGCACCTTGATCCGAATGGATCCTTTCTGGAAAGCCATATATGCAAAAGTACCTATCCCACAACAGCCTTGCAACTTGTTTAGCCGATTGATCTTTACAAGGAAAAGCATGAGCCATCTTAGTAAAGTGGTCTGTTATGACCAAGACATCCACGCTACTACCGCTTGAATTCTCAGCAGACCAAAAATCTATGCAGACCAATTCCAGGGGGCTCGATGTCTTTATGCTTTCCAGAGGAGCCCTGCCTTCGGGTTCTGGAGTTTTGCTCACCACACAACGTTTGCAACACCTGACATGTTCACGTACATCTCGTTCCAAACTGACCCAGAAGAATCTCTGTCTCGCAAGGGATAAAGTCCTACCCTGACCTTGATGCCCAGCTGCATCATGAATGCCCCCAAGGACCTGCTCCACCAGCGAACTTGGAACAACATATTGCAGTCTCCTTTTCCGCGTCAGGACATCCTTGGATATCCGGTAGAGTATTCCGTCAAGGATTTTGAGCTTCTCCCACTGCTTAAGTGCTTTGATTACCTTGTGAGTTTCTCCACTTCTCTCACGTCTAGATGGTTTCCTTCCTCTTCTCACATAGAACAAGACTCTTGACAGCGTTACGTCATCCTGCTGCTTCTCTTGTAACTCTCTCAATGAGAAAACTGGGAGGGGACTAGGATCTGGAGTCAACAACTGGTGGGTATCCTGAGTGAGCCACTGGATCGCCCGATCTCTTGTGCCTACTTCCCACTCAGTGTGAACATCAAGGATTGCTGACACTTCCGCACTGGTGAGTGAACATGATTCTGAACCTGCACAGGGGTAATGTTCAACATCACAGGTGTTTGTACTCAACCTGAAAACGTCTTGTACAGTGTTCTCTCGTACCTGCTCCGCTTCTTCCAACAGCGCATAATACGGCTCTGACATCAGCCTCTGACTGACACAGCCACGGATGAAGGGCTGCCTACTCAAGGCGTCTGCGACCACATTTCTACTGCCAGGTATGTACTGAATATTAAAGCTATAGGGGGCCAGCTTAGACACCCACCTCTGCTCACATGCGTCAAGCTTTGGCTTCGTCATGATGTATGTTAAAGGATTGTTGTCCGTCCAGACAGTGAAGTCATGTCCCTTTAACCAGTGGCTAAACTTATCACAGACGGACCACTTAAGAGCCAAAAACTCTAGACGATGAGCAGGGTACTTCGCTTGTGCACGAGTGAGAGATTTACTGGCAAAGGCGATGGGACGTGCCTTAACTGCTCCTTCCGGAACTTGGGACAGAACAGCTCCTAATCCATCCAAAGACGCATCAGTACATAGAATGAATGGTCGACTGAAATCGGGGTGAGTCAGCACAACAGATTCCAACAGGGCTGTTTTTAAACTTTGGAAAGCCACACTGTGCTCACGCTTCCAGTCACCGGGGTTCAGTTTCTTAAACGACGCAGTGCCTCTCACAGAGGTCTTCTTCCCTCTGGGTGCAGCTGTCAAGGTGAACAATGGTTTTGCTATACTGGAGCAGTTCTGAATGAAGTTTTGGTAATATAACACCATTCCCAGAAACGACTTTATCTTTTTTTGCGAAGGTGTTACTCCATCCGGCATCATCAGATCAGATTCGGATATGGCAGAGATGGCACTAACCTTATCTGGATCCGTTGCTACTCCAGTTTCGTCAATGACATGTCCCAGAAATTTCACACTTCTCCTTAGAAAATGGCATTTCTTCGGGGCTAACTTCAGTCCGTGTGCACTGAGCCTATTAAACACCAGCTCAAGCCGCTCAATGGCTGTCTCTTCATTTGGGGCGTACACAAGAAGATCATCCAGATAGCATAACAGTGTGAGAAAATTCTGATCCCCGAAGATGTTGGTCATGAGTCGCATAAAGCTGGCTGGACTGTTACAGAGCCCTTGAGGCAGGCGATTAAATTCGTACAGGCCCATGGGGGTCGTGAAGGCAGTAAACTTTTTGTCCTCTTCAGACATTACAATGTTATAGAACCCAGAGGTTAAGTCCATCGCACTGAAGATGACATTTCCTCCCAAAGCTGCTAAACAGTCTGCCTGATGAGGCAAGGGGTGGGCATCCTTTACAGTCCGAGCGTTCAGCCACCGGTAGTCCACACACACTCGAAGGTCTCCATTTTTCTTCCATACCAACACGAGTGGCGAAGCCCACTCACTATTGGACTTGCGTATGATTTCCTGTTCCTCCATCTCTGAGAGAACACTCCTCAGCTTCTGGTACTGCGCTGGTGGAACACGGCGGTATGGAAGCCTGAAGGGATGATCATCTGACAAACGAATGCGGTGGACAAACTCCTTTGCCTTGCCGCAATCCAGTTTATGTTTGGAAAATACGTCCTCATGCCTCTTAATGAGCTGTAACATCTGGTTCTTCCAATAGTGTGATACTTCACATGACTCAATGTCCAAATCACCAAGACCAAGCTTCCGAAGACTTTCGTTGAGCTCGAAACCAGGGCAACCTCCCTTGTCAATACCTCCCACCATGTTCTGGCACCCTACACCCACCATCTCATTGCTGTTGTGATCGGAATGCTCGCTGAGGTCTTCAACAGCCACAACAGGGAAGACATCGGCTATTTTGGAGTTTCTTCTCAGTGTAATAGCCTTATCAAGGGGATTCATGATCCTGACTGGTACCCATCCATCACCAGACATAGAGGCTATGACTCTTCCGACCATAATGCCTTTCTTGTGGGTCTGTGTCTTGGGTGGTTCAATCACGATGGTACTTCCCATGGAAATAGGGGTGTCTGATGGAAGCTTACCCCACACAAGGTGTTCCTGCCTGGGCAAAAGAGTGACGGCTTGGGCCAGTTTGGCAGTGCCCACAATATCAGGGATTTTGCCACCCTTCCACCTGTTAATGCCCGACAACATGTTCAGAAACTGCTCAATTTCAGGTTCCCCAGATGACTCAGGCCGATTCATGACGCTCCAATAGCCAGAGGTTTGCTTGAGTTGGGTA
The DNA here is from genome assembly GCF_024679245.1 of Pseudorasbora parva. Lineage (NCBI taxonomy): Eukaryota > Metazoa > Chordata > Actinopteri > Cypriniformes > Gobionidae > Pseudorasbora > Pseudorasbora parva. Next base: position 28,345,229 of record NC_090182.1, read on the forward strand.
AGGATGAACTTGATGACATTAGTTCCAAGAATTAACTGGTCCCTCTGTCCCGGGACAACAAATGTGGGCACACTTACTAACGTATCATACACGTTCATCTTCAGCTGGAAGACTCTCTTTGGTCTGACTTTAACACCACCACAGCCAACAAGAAGAACGTCTATGTGCGACTCGTCAGTCTGGGTAGACATCCCTGCATTCAGCAGTTCACACTCCATTTCTTCATTGATTGTGCATGCCATGGATCCACTATCTAAAAGAGCTTGGACTGTGACTTTGTCATCCAGCAGCACTGAGGTATAGAACAGGCTATCTGCTTTTTCCAACTTTGTGACATTTTGGAACAAGACGATACTGTTACTGGAGACAGACTTGCAACATTCATCATAAACATATAAATCATCATCTACACAGAGGGTTTGACACTTTGCACTCACATAATCCCCTCCCATACGTGAGTGACTTAGTTTCCCTGAGCATGTGGGTCGGAATCAGATGGGCTAGCAGGGCTGACGACTTTGTGACATTGCTTCTGCTGATGCCCAATCTCCAAGCATGACAAACATCGCCTTTCTCTCATACAATGTGAACGTGTAGAATGATTCCTATCACCGCAGACTCTGCATGGGGAAAAGTTACGCCACTGAGTTGCTCTTGGCTGAGAGATAGGAGCATTCTGACTTGTACGCTCCAATACCCTTTCCAGCATACTTAAGACACGCTCCAAAGTGCCAGCTTCTGAGGTTGAATGTTCAGCCGCCTTCAATGCACTTTCAGGAACATAAACGGGCGCATCTGCATTCAGGCTCACTTCTTTGGTGACAGTGTGAGGATAGGTTGTTACTTTAGCAGCAGCGACTTGGACAGTGTTAACATTGTGTGGGACAGCAGACATTTTCTTAGATTGGACTTCCCTCTGGTGTTCATCAATGGCCTCCTGGATTTCCATGACTGACCATTTACTGATGGGTTTACACCTAAACATACTAGAGAGGTTTGGTTCCGAACAGTTTCTGATGAACATCATTGCAATTTCAGAACTCATGTTCTTCATCTTTTCACCTTGTTTCTGCAGATGACTGTCTGCTAACTCAGCAGCTGCATTTAATCGTACCCAGTAATCAACAGGGCACTCATTTGATTTTGGTCGTGTCGCATAAAAGTCAGCTAGCGGTTGACACGATCCAGGACTTTCACTGAAGTAACGCCTCAACACGTCATAGATGGTCTCAGGTGAGATAGCTTCATTAGGGCTGCTTTTGAGCCTGACCTTGACAATACTCTTGGCCCGGCCTAGCAGGTGGCTCAGTATCTCATCTATCTGATGTGTGTCAGAGCAATCTGCTTTGTGGAGATACAATTCCATCAATTCGATCCATTCTTGAACAGTGTACTTGTCTGTTCCATCTCCTCTAAACATTGGGGGTTCTTTAACATCTGGCTTGACTATCAGGCTGACATTATTGAGAGTCCGGCCTGTGTTTGATGATTTTGGCGCACCAGCACTGAATGGGACTGAACTGGAGGGGGTGACTGGGCTTTGACTAGCTAATAGCCGTGTGGCTATAGAATCCCCTATTTGGGTGCCTAATTCACCGATAAGATCACGTAACTGCTGTGCAACATCCTCATTCTCATTACTAGGTGTAGAGGCAGTCGGCCCAATAGGTTGATCTGCTATGCTATCAGGTGAATGGGGACTATAAACTAGCACTCTAGGTCTACCAACGACAGGTGCTTCAACCCCCAACAACCCTCTGCCCCTCCCAAGGTATGGTGTCATCATATCTGAGTATTTCCTTAGCCCAGCCATGGTATTTACAACAATGACAGAATGAACACAAGAGAAAACTGACCTCAGAAAATGTCCAATAAGTATGATGAGAAAAAAAACAACAACAGTTCAATAAGTCGGTCCGCAGAAAAAGTCTCTTTTCTCTTTTCAGTTACCAGAACAATGTTGAAATGCTCTCACGCAGCATCCAGATGTCACGAACACACTGCACAACTCCAGCGATCGGCTGCGGCCAATCCAGTTGATCCAGTAGGTCACGGCACCATTTTATGTAGCGGTTTTACTCTGGTTGTGTGTACTGTAGATATGCTCAATGAAGACAATGCATGTGGAAGAGGTCTCAGGATGCTTTATTCTGCAGAAATACATAGAGCACAATCAATTTTTGGAATATACGTCTCTCCTCTTCACTCTGTGCACGGAAAAGCAGCACGCTCGTTAGAAGAGCGAGAGAGAGCACATTTGACCCAAACTGCAACAAATGTGCGTCTAAAGATGGCGCTGTTCGCACATCGCAAAAGGAAACGTGCGTCACTGATATGTGCCCTATACAAAACGATTTCTGCTTGAATGGTTCCCACTAGAGTTAATTATGTACACTTAACTATTATGACCCAGAACATATTTAAACAAATATAAAAGCACAAGAAATTAAGTTTTGATGAAGTTCATTACATTTTATATATTTTTTGAACCAGCTACACAAGCACATGATGACCTCTCAGGTCTGGGAGGAAGTGTTTGAGAGCTAGAAACACAGCCATCATTTATGTGCCAAGAGAGATGATGATCTTTGAACTGAGTGATCATTCAATCCCCCCAGCCTGTGAATGAAGCATCCATTGTTATCATTTCACAACAACAAGGAGCCCCCAGCACAGAGCATTGGGAAAGTAACCAAGTTTTTTCACATAGTCATCATTACCTGACCTTGATCACCCCCAGAGAGAACCCCTTGGTTTGGAGCCACCACTATAGGGGCCTAATGTACAATATGCCTAAAAGGTATTGCATTGCTTTAACCCATTTACAGCTGAAGAGAACTGAAGTAATGCAGGCAGGAGAAAGACGTGCCTGCATCGTCGTCAAATCCCAAACCACACCTAGAAAAGTGGTTCTCTGAATTGGAAGAAGCACACTTTTCTTTACGTTTGTGCCTTAACCCCAATTATTTCATGTGGAGAAAGTACGAAATCGCGAACTGCCATATGCTCCGATTGAGTTAGAATCAATCAGTTGTCAATGTAATTAATCACGCCTGGGATTCGCAGAGGAGTCAGAGCTGCATCCAAGCTTTTTGTGAAAGTTTGGGTTGATAAAGCTAGGCCGAAAGGAAGAATTTGATATTGAAATGCTTCGCCACCCAAAGCGAACCTCATGGACTTTCTGTGTTGTGGAAGGATGGATACGTGAAAGTATGCAACCTTGCAATCTATTGTGACAAACCAGTCCTCGTACCTGACTTGTGACATCGATTTTGTTTTAAAGTGAGCATCTTGAATTTGAGATCTAAGACAGGATGCAACCCCTGGATTCTCATGCTGTATGGGTAAGACCCAAACTGAATTCTGTAACCCTTTACCGTGTGAAGGATCCATTGAGATATGTTTGCCAGTAGTTTCCACACTGCCAGAAAATCTACTAAAGGAACCAGTCTCTCTAGCCTGGCCTCTGGTGTTACTCTAACAGCCAGTTTGGTGCCCTGAAGCGACAAACCAGCAAGGAACAACTCAACTGACTGCTCTGCGACCCTCCTCAGATGATTGCTGAAGACTGCTGCTTCCTGACGCACACAAGGTGGCGGGCTTGGCAGAACAGCCCGCTGAGAGGAGGGGACAGGCCACTTCCCTCCAGATTACATTACATTACATTACATTATATTATATTTGGTGGTGGGCCGTTATCGGCGTTAACATGCTGCATTAACGTGAGACTCTTATCTGGCGATAAATATCATTGCATTGGGTCTTAAGTGGCAGTAGCCTTTACTGCTGTTTGTCAAACAAAAGATCACTTACTGCTCTTGATTGAATAGCTTGTGTACATTTAATAAGGATCTTTAATTTAAACAGTGAAATATGCAATTATTTTACATTTGATTACTTTATTCAACTGCTTTACCTAAAAACTAATGTTAGACCCACCTGAAAAGCATTGTTTATTTTATTAGTATATTTTCTCAATAGTATTTATTTGCGTGCTGCTTGTATTTAAGTTATTTTTTCTTGTTTTCTTATTTTTTATTTGACAGTTGTCCTTTTTTCCCTGAACACAGTAAATACAGAACCGTACCGAAACCGTGAACCTAAAACCGTGATACAAACCAAACCGTGAACAATCTGTACCATTACACCCCCAGTGTAACGTATGTGAGAGGGAAGCACACATTCTGAAAGCCTTCGGCAGAATTCAGATAAGCCATTTTAATCTAGATTAAAAAAAATAATATCTATGCCCACTTCTATTTATATTATATTATATTATATTATATTGTATTGTATTGTATTGTATTGTATTGTATTGTATTGTATTGTATTGTATTGTATTGTATTGTATTATATTGCTAGGAATGAACTTAAAACATGTCCCACTTTTATAACTTTAATAAAGGGACCTCATTGTTTTTAACCTCAAGGCATGTTTCATTGTGATTTCTTGATGCAAAGTTGAAATTCTTTGATCATAAAAGGACCCGATACGTTATGCTGCTGGCATTTATTCTTCTGCAAATGTCTTGCTTCTGTAATATAATGCCTATATCCCTGTTGAACACTGTGACAGAACTGATGACCACAGTAAGAGATCAAAGTAGGTATTTTGGGCCTGCAAAATACATCTTGCACCAAAAGCAATTATTTCAGTCCACTTTACTTACTCAGCATAAATGTGTCTAATCAAAGCAGTCACACACTTCACAATTACTAGGGGTCAATGCCTATCGTTAATGTCCCTGGGTGCATTTTTTTTTTTTTTTTGTTAACCAGTCAGTGGCATGCACATCAGAAGAGTCTAATAAGCATTTACTTCTCTCATCTTCTCCCAGTTTGGAAAGTACTTCTAGCACTAACAGGATTAGAGGAAAAAAAAGCATTGCCCAGGCACAAGCAAAAGCGTTGAGGTGCCTAACGCTGTTTGCCTATGATCGCCAATATGTCCTCGGGGGATTAGTACTGCTGTTGGGGTGGACGTCTATTACGTCAATAATATAGATAAGTGAAAGAGGCATTTTTAAGCCCAGGTACATATGTGATCGGTCATGGTTTTTGAGGAGGAATTAAGCATAGAAAACATTATGTTTAGGACATGAGCCATTCACATTTTCCCATTCTCACTAGACTTTAGCTCAGCTGAACTCTCCCAATTTAAAGGGGGGTCATCTGATGAAATTTCTTGTTTTCCTTTCTCTTTAGTGTGTTATGTAGCTGTTTGTGCATGTATACGATCTGCAGAGTTACAAAGTTCAACGTCTCAAATGCAAATTATTGATATTCTTTGTAAAAGTTAAGGCTCAGCCACACTTCCCAAAACACTTCAACACGTACCCCCACATCTCTACGTCAATGTGTGGGGGGCAGAGTTTCCTAACACCACCCAAATGTATACGTAACGAAAGATGGCATAACTTTTAATCCTATGGTGGTATTGTTGTCACCGGCGCCGCCATATCGTGGAGACGCTGTGTTTTTGTTTGCGAAAGCCAACTACTTTGTTTAGCCTTCTAGAAGTTGGGACAATCAGAAAACAGTGGCTAAGCTTCAGTTACAACACTGTTCCAGAACAGTACAACCCAAATATTCGACTGTGTGCTGCACATTTTTCGGAGGACTGTTTCTAGCACAACCTGTTTCTACATCTTTGTCTTACGATAACAAATGCAAAATTACCAATCTGATACTTTCTGGTCCAGTCAATCTGCCAACGTTGATCGATCAGCTTGGTCATCTACATCCTCCAGATCATATTTGGGTTTGAATTCATAAGATAGGACCAACATTATCATCTGGCAATATTGCTTTGCTTTGGGAGCTAATGTACCAAATAAAGTAAGCCGCTTAAAGTATTCGGCCAATCACAAAGCACTGGATCGCTGGCAAATCAGAGCTCACCGTGCTTTTCAGAACAACAAGCTTTGCAAAAATCAATGAGTTTCGAAAAGGAGGGGCATAGAGGAGCAACAATGATGTACAGTATGTGTAAAATAATGACTTTTTTGATTAAATCAAATACACAAAATTGTTCTTTTTAGAACCATGGCCCATTAAATAGTAAATATGTCATTTTTGAATGAGCTTTGGTAGAGTTGTGCAACACATTTGCAACTAAACAAATAAAAATAAATAAACAAAACACCTTAGCTTTTCCAAAGAGGCCGTTATGACTACTCTGCCACATAAAATATGATGCTTAGTAAATTATTAGTGGGCTTTAAAAATACCAGTGGGCAAAGATTTTAGTAAATTGCCTTCAAACACTGCTTTGAATATCGACTTCAATCATGAAACTCTAGAGGGCGCAAGCTGATAGGTCCTTTACATACAATCTGCAAATCACATCATTACTGCATGGCACAAACTGATTGGTCTCTGCTGATCCTGCAGCCAGTCAGATTGCTTTTCAGCTGCAGCAAAAATAATCAACAGCAGCAGCAGCAGCAGATTTATGCTGCCTACATGTGCTATTAGAAATGTTATAATTCCCAATTCTGAAGTCTTGATTATGAGCTTATCGAAATGGGAGGGCATTCATGTGCAGTTTTTACCTAGGAAAATTGTATTTACCATAATTCGGAGAGCACGTGAAGGCAGAATTAGGCCAACAAGACCAAATACATCAACATTTCCATATTCATTAACATGCTAAAACTAATTGAATAAAATGAAGATATACAGTGCCTTGCGAAAGTATTGAACTTTGCAACCTTTTGCCACATTTCAGGCTTCAAATATAAAGATATAAAACTGTAATTTTTGTGAAGAATCAACAACAACTGGGACACAATCATTAAGTGGAATGAAATTTGTTGGATATTTCAAACTTTTTTAACAAATCAAAAACTGAAAACTGGGCGTGCAAAATTATTCGCCCCCTTTACTTTCAGTTGAGCAAACTCTCTCCAGAAGTTCAGTGAGGATCTCTGAATGATCCCATGTTGACCTAAATGACTAATGTTGATAAATAGAATCCACCTGTGTGTAATCAAGTCTCCGTATAAATGCACCTGCACTGTGATAGACTCAGAAGTCAGTTTAAAGCGCAGAGAGCATCATGAAGAACAAGGAACACACCAGGCAGGTCCGAGATACTGTTGTGGAGAAGTTTAAAGCTGGATTTGGATACAAAAAGATTTCCCAAGCTTTAAACATCCCAAGGAGCACTGTGCAAGCGATAATATTGAAATGGAAGGAGTATCAGACCACTGCAAATCAACCAAGACCTGGCCGTCCCTCTAAACTTTCAGCTCATACAAGGAGAAGACTGATCAGAGATGCAGCCAAGAGGCCCATGATCACTCTGGATGAACTGCAGAGATCTACAGCTGAGGTGGGAGACTCTGTCCATAAGACAACAATCAGTCGTATACTGCACAAATCTGGCCTTTATGGAAGAGTGGCAAGAAAAAAGCAATTTCTTAAAGATATCCATAAAAAGTGTTCCTTAAAGTTTGCCACAAGCCACCTGGGAGACACACCAAACATGTGGAAGAAGGTGCTCTGGTCAGATGAAACCAAAATTTTGGCAACAATGCAAAACTTTTTGGCAACAATGCAAAACGTTATGATTGCCGTAAAAGCAACACAGCTCATCACCCTGAACACACCATCCCCACTGTCAAACATGGTGGTGGCGGCATCATGGTTTGGGCCTGCTTTTCTTCAGCAGGGACAGGAAAGATGGTTAAAATTGATGGGAAGATGGATGGAGCCAAATACAGGACCATTCTGGAAGAAAACCTGATGGAGTTTGCAAAAGACCTGAGACTGGGACGGAGATTTGTCTTCCAACAAGACAATGATCCAAAACATAAAGCAAAATCTACAATGGAATGGTTCAAAAATAAACATATCCAGGTGTTAGAATGGCCAAGTCAAAGTCCAGACCTGAATCCAATCGAGAATCTGTGGAAAGAAAACTGCTGTTCACAAACGCTCTCCATCCAACCTCACTGAGCTCGAGCTGTTCTACGAGGAGGAATGGGCAAAAATGTAAGTCTCTCGATGTGCAAAACGTCTCGGTTACGTATGTAAGCCTAGTTCCCTGAGGGAACGAGACGCTGCGTCGAAACGCTGTGAGAATGCCTCTGCGTTGATGCGTCGTGAAGCGCGTGTAGAACCATTCCATCGGAAGATCGATCGATCGTCGGCGTGATGACATCATCGACCGGAAGCTATAAAGCGTCCGTGAAAACAAACAGGAACTAGCTTCTGATAAAGCCTGAAGTAAGTGATCACGGGCACGCCGGGAGTATGGCAGGGCGACGCAGCGTCTCGTTACATACGTAACGAGATTAGTACTAGGGTTACATACGTAACCGAGACGTTCCCTTTCGGGGAACTCGAGCTGCGTCGAAACGCTGTGAGAACGCTTATACCCACATCGCCATGGGACCAAGTGCCTCGTATGTGTGAAGCCGAAGCGCACACGACTACGAGAGTACCTGCGCCCCAACTGTAGATGCCAAATCTAACTCGTAGAATCTGACGAAGGTCAGCGGCGACGACCAGCCTGCCGCATTACAAATGTCTTAGAGGGAAGCCCCCGACAAAAGTGCTTTAGAAGCAGCCATACCCCTGGTAGAGTGCGCACGGACAGCCAGTGGAGACGGCTGCCCGACCGCCTCAGAAGCAAGTGAGATGGCCTCGACCACCCACTTGCTCATTCTCTGCTTAGATACTGGAGCCCCCTTTTTCTGGGCTCCGAAACAGACAAACAGTTGATCGGTCTTTCTCCACAGGGCAGCTCTGTGGACATATGTATCTAACGCCCTGACAGGGCACAGCAGATTTAACTTTTCCTGGTCTGACGTCATGAAAGGAGGAGGACAGAAGGCTTGTAGAGTAATGGGGCCCCTTGGGCTTGTAGGAACCTTGGGGATGTAACCTGGTCTGGGATGCAGAAAAGCCTTTACCATACCAGGCGCAAACTCTAGACATGAGGGCCCTACTGACAGGGACTGAATATCTCCTATTCTCTTTAGAGACGAAATGGCCAACAGGAAGATGGTCTTTAGGGTGAGGAACTTCTCTGAAAACTCCTCTAAGGGTTCAAACGGAGGCTCAGATAAGCCCCGCAAAACAATGGCCAAGTCCCATACCGGGACCCTCGAGTGCATAACCGGCCTCAACCTTAGGGTACCACGGAGGAAACGTGTAATAAGAGGGTGTCTTCCCAAAGACACTCCACCCAAAGGAACGTGGAAGGCAGCCAGGGCCGCCACGTACACCTTTATTGTGGAGGGGGTCAACCGGTCAAGCGGGGCTGGATGCGACAGAGAGAACCACTGAGGACAGTGAGAATTCTCTGCCGAAGCAAACAGGTCTAACTCTGCTTTCCCATATTTTTGCCATAGGAGCTCCACCACCTCGGGGTGGAGTCTCCATTCCCCGGGCCTCGGCCCCTGCCTCGACAGGATGTCCACTTCCTGATTTAGGACCCCTGGGATATAGACTGCTCTGATGGACAGCAATTTCCCCTGGGCCCACAGGAGGATCCGATGTGCCAATTTGTCCAATGGACGGGACCTCAGACCCCCCTGGTGATTTATATAGGCGACCACCGATGCGTTGTCTGTCCTGACTAACACATGATGGCACCTGAGGTCGGGCAGTTTCAATGCAAGAAACACAGCGAGCATCTCTAGCCGATTTATGTGCCAGTGTCGCTGGTGTTCCTGCCATAGACCCTGGGATGAACGGCCACTCATGGTCACACCCCAGCCCATGAGAGAGGCGTCTGTCGTTAGCTTTACGCGACGAACATGAGCCCCCAACACGGGACCCTGGGACAGAAACCCTGGGTTTTTCCACATGACCAGAGCACGTAGGCATCGCCGCGTGACTTTGATCGTGCGGAGCGGATTTCCCCTCGGGGAGAATCCTTTTGTTCTGAGCCACCACTGTAGCGGCCTCATGTTCAGTAGGCCAAAAGGTATTACGTTGGACGCTGCTGCCATGAGACCTAACAGTTTCTGGAACTGTTTCACAGTGACGGCCCGGTCTAGCTTCGGTTCTTTGACTGCTGCCAGGATCGATGTTATGCGTGTCCCAGTTCACACCTAGAAAAGTGGTTCTCTGAGCCGGAGAAAGCACACTGGCGTTCTTCTCAACCCCAACATTTCTAACATTTCTTCTTGGCGTTCAGCCTCAACCCCAATTTCGACATGTGTGCGAGAACAGCATCTCGATGCTGAACTGCCATCTGTTCTGTATGCGCTAGAGTCAGCCAGTCGTCGATATAATTCAGTATGCGGATGCCCTGCAGACGCAATGGCGCCAGAGCTGCATCCACACACTTGGTGAATGTGCGGGGTGACAGAGCTAGACCGAAGGGAAGTACCCGATATTGGTATGCCTCTCCCCCGAAGGCAAACCTCAGGAACTTCCTGTGATGTGGAAGGATGGAGACATGAAAATACGCATCTTTGAGGTCTATGGTGACAAACCAATCCTCCGATTTGATCTGCGATACAATCTGTCTGAGTGTGAGCATCTTGAACTTGAGCTTGGCCACTGAGCGATTTAATAGACGCAGATCTAATATCGGGCGTAAGCCCCAATCCTTCTTTGGCACGATGAAGTAATGGCTGTAAAACCCAGACTCCCTGCCGGGAGGAGGAACCCTCTCTATAGCCCCCTTTCGCAGGAGTGTCTCTACTTCCTGTGCCATTACCAGAGCCTGCTCCGGGCCCACCTCTGTGGGTAGGACACCGCAGAAAGGAGGTGGCCGCCTTTTGAATTGAATGGCGTACCCCTTTCGATTATCTGCAGGACCCAACGAGATATATTTGACAGACGTTTCCACTCGTCCAGAAAATCTACTAAGGGAACCAGCTTCTCGAGGCTGGCCTCTGGTGTACTTTGAACAGCAAGCACAGCGCCCCTCCGGTGGCCCGCGGAGACCGACTGCACCCCGGCGTTGCGGCGGGGTTGGCAGCGCAGCCCCCAGAGGGTGCCTCAGGGAAACGGGTACCGTTGGCAGGGGTAAACACCGTTTCCCTACGGGGGGAACCACCCTCAGCGTCCTGACGCTTCTGGCATCAGGAACGCTTAGACGAGGCTTTCTTGGCGATCAGGACTGTCCTCAGATCAGCCCTGCCCCTCGAAGGCCTCGCCTGAGAGCGGCGCCCCTCGTCCCCACGCTGAGGGGGAATTCGGGTGGCGACGCTCTGTCTCTGTTGTGCCCTGTGAGCGGAGCTCGTACTCGGCTTGGGCTGCTTGGTGTCAGCAGCAGCCCCAGGGACCTGGACCCGGAGAGGAAGAAACTGCTTTAGTGCCGCAGCTTGCTTCTTTGACTCCTGGAACCTCTCGGTGACAGTGTGTACTGCGTCACGGAAGAGGCCGCCAGGAGACAGCGGCGCGTCCAGCAGGAAGCTTTTCTCCCTCTCCTTAATCTCGGTGGGGTTGAGCCATAGATGTCTCTCCGTGGCCACCAAGGCTGCCATAGAGCGGCCCTCACATCTGGCCGTCTCCTTGGTGGCCCAGAGAGCAAGATCTGCTGATGTTCTTAGCTCGTTGATAATTTCTCCCCCCACCTCATCACGTCCATCTAGGTCCCTTAGCAGGTCAGCCTGATACGCCTGCATTATTGCCATTGTATGCAGGCATGCGGCAGCCTGACCTGCTGCCGAGTACGCTTTGCCCACCAGTGCCGACGTTGTTTTTAATGGTCTGGTGGGCAAAGTCGGGGCCTTCAGGGACGATGCCGAGGAAGGCGAGAGATGGCTCGCAAGCGTCTCTTCTACCTTTGGCATCGCCCCATAACCGTATTGCTTCAGCCCGACGATGTTGCTGTAGACCGAAGTCTGCGGGCCTAAGCACCGGCGACTCTCTCGGGGGAGAAGAAACTGCAATGCGTGCTTCCAAGCCCCGAGAAGAGCCGCTGGACGGTGCAGGTGAGGGCAGAGATAAGGCAGCGCCTGTCTCTAACCCCTCTGCAACGTCCAATTGTGAACCCCACGACTGCAGCCTCCGCTCTGCCTCGGCAGCAGCGGGACCAGAGCCGCAGGGAACACGAGCCGAGGCACCCTCCTTGAAGAGTGCCTGGCAGGAGCGCAGCGTTCTCAGCGGTAGTCTTTCACAGTGCTCGCAAGTAGCCCCCTCGAGGGCTGCCTGGGCATGCAGCGCTCCCAAGCAGGCAACACAAAGAGAGTGTGTATCCCCACCCGAGATGTAGCGTGGGCAGGGATGAACACACCTCTTAAACTGACTGCTTTCACTCGCCATTTTCGATCTATTATTTTCTCTTTTTTGTTAATATAGGGATATATATTTAACAAAGGGTGGAAAAATCTTCTAAATAGACAGACAAAAACACCAAATAGACAGACAGGTTCACACAGATTGCTTGCTGAAGGCACAGAAGCTAGTTCCTGTTTGTTTTCACGGACGCTTTATAGCTTCCGGTCGATGACGTCATCACGCAGACGATCGATCGATCTTCCGATGGAATGGTTCTACACGCGCTTAACGACGCATTAACGCAGAGACGTTCTCACAGCGTTTCGACGCAGCTCGAGTTCCCCAAAAGGGAACTGATAGAGACATACCCCAAGCGACTTAGATCTGTGATCGCTGCAAAAGGTGGTGCTACAAAGTATTAACTTAAGGGGGCCGAATAATTTTGCACGCTCAATTTTTCAGTTTTTGATTTGTTAAAAAAGTTTGAAATATCCAATAAATTTCATTCCACTTCATGATTGTGTCCCGATTGTTGTTGATTCTTCACAAAAAAATTACAGTTTCATATCATTATGTTTGAAGCCTGAAATGTGGCAAAAGTTCACAAAGTTCAAGGGGGCCGAATACTTTCGCAAGGCACTGTATAATAAAGGCCAGCTAGTATGTCTTTCTCTACAGTTTATTGATTTTGCAGCATGTGCAACTATGTGTAAAGTGCATGGCACACAATGTAAATATAATTCAGAAAGAGTTCAAAAATAAATGTATAAGGGGCATGAATGGCTTGCTGCAAACATTAAGAAATAGAATTCAAATAGATACATTGTGTCGGCAAATGTATTTTTTATTTAGTTTATTTACCATTATTATTATTATAGCTAATGAAATGGGACTAAATTTGTATTTCATGTTACTATTGTACTTGTTGGTAAAAAATAAATCAAACTAAATAAATCAAAAGCATTATAAAACAACATATACAGCACAAATATAATTAAAATTGTAATTACAATTACAAATAGTTAGCATTTGTTGTCATATAGTTTATTTACCTAGCCAGTAATTCCCATTCTCTCTTCTATACAGTTTTTTTTTTTTTTTTTTTACTATCCCTGTTTGTTTTCCTTGTCTTTTTTTGCATTGCTGTTGTGGTCTGGAAGATTTCCTGCTTCTCATACTTTCGGTATGTAATTTCCATTCCCTCAGACAGTATAAAAATGCTCTCAAGATCCAACCTATTATCCCCTTAATGCACCTAAAATCATCTTCCTCCCTCAGGCCTCGTCCTCCACCACAGCTCTAATTCCATGCTGACTTTGGCAGATGCAGCACCTCTCAGTAATGAGTGGAGGACGCCAAGCCAAATAAGACACACTCACAATAATTTTGGCTGAGGATTAAAGGATATTTATGTTCTATTAACTGGTCGTTCCACCCACTGTGAGATAAAGAGTGGGCTGAACTGAGGAATAAACAACATAGTAATTGACTTCATGTTCAGGGATAGCTTGTCATGTTGTAAAATCGTCAATTACATCAAATAAAAATATAAATAAGAGGAAATCCTTTAACCAAGGGGCACTTTGGCTCTGTTGTACAGAAAATGTATCAATATTTGTCAACCAAGCAATAAGTTCAGCCAAATCCGCATTGTATAGTGTGCCCCCTTAACTATTTTGGCTCTATAAATAAAACCCTATAAAGAAAATAGATAGTAAACATATTTAATGTTTCTCACCAGTAAAACATGACCATGCAGTTGCAATTTTCCTTTTACAGGGCTCCAGGGTCCACAACCCGTGTCAGTGTGGTGAACTGGGGAAGTTTTTTTCCCACTCTGCTCTACAAGCTGAATCTACAAACATAAAAGTACCTTATTTTAGGCTCTGAGACAAAATTCTAACCCTGCTGCAGATAAATGCAATTTTGTTTTCAACTGTGTATTTACACCGCCTGAATGTTGTAATACCCTGCATATACATTACCTTTCAGATATCAGAATCACTGGTTCAGCTTTTTCCTGGCTCATTTCCTATCAGGGACAGAAAGTATTATATCACCATACAAGGGTATAAATCTGCCACTGCTCCGCTTTCACAGGGTATTCCTCAAGGTTCAGTTCTTGGTGCACTTTTAGAGATTTAGAGCCCTACATTTCTGCCCGAACCCAACTTTTTTACGCCCCCTGGGGCCAGGCTTTGGGCCAATGTTCACCTCATACCCACTGTCGGCCGCTGACTGCTTGGTTGTTACTTTAAAAAAAAAAACAACAAAAAAACTTTAACAAACAAAAAAATTATCCAAACATTTTTCTAAATTAACTTAATAAAGAAACTAAATGAAATATAACTACTTGGACATTAAAAACAAAACTGAACTATTTTAATGACTGCAGGAGTGTGTAAGCCTGACAAGCCAGACCCACATCAAGATGTTTGGTCTGGAAACTCACCATTGACAGGGCTCAATCCGAGGGGCGGGATAAACGGTTGTCTTTCAAACTCCCTCTGCACGCGATAGGATAGTGCTTCAACAAACCAGAGCAACGAAGATGAAACAGAGCTTGTTGATAGATTAAACATTCGCCGTATCCGGTCGGCTAAACTCCGAACACATCTTCCCATTTTAAGAATGACTTTAGTGCCGTTCTTTGCTCTTTTCTCAGAGGAAAGCTTAATGAGCTTAAATGTTCATTTCTCTCTATATATCAACTAAACTAACTTCAAAACTTTTACTTGCATTGAAGATATTATTTTTTCTTTAATTTGTCCTCTTTCATAAACAACTCTTTTATTCTTGCTGCGTACATTTGTTTAAATTCTTAATATTTTTTCAAGTATGTAATAATCTGCAGAAGAAAGAAATTAATCTCACTGCTTCTCTCGCGAGAAGTGAATCTCAGTTCCACTGATCCAGAGCATGTGATTGGCTGTTCACTACTGATGTCACAGCTGAACTCCTGAACTCAGGATCAAAGCCTGAGTTGACTGAGAAAGCTGATGATCAGCATCATGGGACCAACAAAGCCTGAATAGATTGGTTTGGTTTTGTCAACTCAAAACTAATCCTCTAACCCTGAGTTTGTTAAACTACCATCATGGTGCAGGCCCCCAGTGTTATGTGATACAGGTACATGTTATGCTTTGATTTTGTGAGGTTGTGAGGTTCTGAACTGTCCTTTATATTTTTGAATTTTTTTCAACTTCGTTGCACTTATTAGTTTATGTGTGTAAAGCCAGCGCACCAGCACGGGGTGTGGAATATTCTGGAATACATTCACTCACCCGGCGTTATGTGTTACAGTGAATAAAGTCATGGAAGAAGAGGTTTTTTTGAAGCACAAGTTTAATTGATTAACAACACAACGCAAGAGAAGAAAAGAATAGTGCAAATGTATTATAATAAAACTTCTTCTTCTGACTGATTTTAGATCAGAATTGGAGATTAACACAGTTTTTCATCCATTTTTGTCTATATCAGGGGTGGAGAACATTGATCCTGGAGGTCCACTATCTTGCAGAGTTTAGCTCCAACACTATTCAAACCTGAAACCAATCAAGGTCTTCTGGATTACTAAAGTTAGAGGCAGGTGAGTGGGTTTTTTTCAGCGTTGGAGCTAAATTTGTTGATGTAATTTAAACTAATTGGTTCCTTCCAATCATTTGACACCTTTTTCAGTGTATCTTAACTTCTGTTTCAATCTATGCAATTCAGAGCATCTACATAAAATCATGCGTGGGGGCTTCAATTAATTTAAATAAATAAATATTGTATATTTCTATAGTTCATGAATATGTCAATCTAATTTGCCAACTTATACTGAGTGTAGTTATTTCTGGATGAAGTGGCCTAGTTTCTACCTTTATAATATACTTTGACAATGAAGTTCTAAAAATGACTTAATTCTCACCCAGGTAGCCTGGCCCTTGCTCCTGAGGTATGTTGAAAAAAACTGTTCCCAGAAAGTGTGACAGAGTTCACCGTGATAACTCTGCTGCCTCGTGACTCCAAAATATTCAAATAACTGCGAGAATTTGATTTATTCATTGGTTATGAATCAAAAAAAGGACTTAAAGTTGCTTAACCATCTGCCCACCTGCTGCTAAAACATTTGTCATGAGCTCTGCAACAGTTACGCTGTTCAACCCTCAGATGAGATTAACAGAATAGGGCGTTGGATATCTGATGGAGTAAGATATCATTTCAACCTTTGAAAAATGTTACAGGTTCACTTAATCAAAGAATTTTCAGCCGCAAGATCCAAAGATCCCTGGTTTTCATCCTTAAGCCACACTATTTGACTCCAGGTATGCATCTGGTGTACTGCGGCCAGGATTGAGATTAACCCACATGTTCCCGACATAAAAAAGGCTTTAGGAAACATGATCTAATGGGGTTTCATGAGTTTAGCCATGGAGGAAAGGTGCCAAGGGATGTCACCATGTGCACTTACACTAATCTAGCAAGTCCTTTTAGGGCATACATTAATTTTGGATTAGAAAATCCTCATAAATTGCACATATATTGTGTCAAAGGACCACTTTCAAGGACTGTTATGAGGGTAATATATCTCTTAAAAGTCTTATGTTGTTCTATCAAATATATAATGAATAATGTACCTTACATTTATCATTATTTCAAAATACATTATTTTATAAATATTAAAATTACATATATATATATATATATATATATATATATATATATATATATATATATATATATATATATATATATATATATATATATATATATATATATATGTGTAATTTTAATATTTATAAAATAATGTATAAATATTAAATATATATATATATATATATATATATATATATATATATATATATATATATATATATATATATATATATATATATATATATATATTAACAATGACTGAATAACATTATTTCATATGTGATCTACTCACCAAATAAATACGGGGACTTTCCATAGACATAATGATTTTTATATTGTACAAACTATTATATACTCTAACCCCAAAACATTCTGCATTTTTACATTTTCAAAAGACATCATTTAGTATGATTTATAACCTGTTTCTTCATGCACACACACACACACACACACACACACACACACACACACACACACACACACACACACACACACACACACACACACACACACACACACACACACACACACACACACACACACACACACACAGTAAAGAGGGCAGAGAATGAATTTCTCTGTTAACCTTATAGGCCAATCCTATAACACCTATTAACTTTCACATTGAATGCCTTAAAACTTATGAGTTATAATATGAGGTCATAATTTTAATATATTCACTGGAAGGGTTAGAACACGAGGATCATTTTACTCAAGAGAAAGTAAAAACTAGGGCCTAAAAAGGTAGCGCAAATTTGCAAGGTGATAGATCTCAAGAGAGCATGACTTTTGGTTGAATAGCCTTTTGCTGCCTCACTTTTAGCACCTTGCACCTTGCATTTTATTTGGATTTATGGATCGACAGCATTGGACTGACAATAGTGTATGCCCTTTTAAGTTCCAAAAATGTAACCACAATATGAAGAGGTGAACTTTTACTTTTTGACAAGACTGAATTACTTACAGAAGGCACTTAAGGGTGATCAAAGGTGTGTTTATAACTGAGAAACTACTGTCATCATTTAGGAGCTCCAGCAAACTTCACAATTCTAAATTCAAATGGATGAAAAACATTTCTAATATTTGACATAAGCATCTTTGAATGTTTGCTCTGAATATGTCATAAGCACTCTTTGCAAGTGAACTTTTAAATACAAGGATTAATGATTTGTTTGGAATTTGGCCGATTTATTTTCCAGACTATTAGAAGCAGTTGCTAGACGGCTCTCTTCCGGGATTATGCAACACAGCAGGTCAGTCAAGTGCTCAAACGAGAAACTCTTTACAGTAGCATCACGCAAAGAGGAGGGAAGAAAAAAAAAACAGCTGTACACGTGTATATCACTCAATTAGCATGTGCGCTGTGACCTCCTGTACATTTGCCCTGGGGAGCAGTTACAGAATTCTCTCTCTCTCTCTCTCTCTCTCTCTCTCTCTCTCTCTCTCTCTCTCTCTCTCTCTCTCTCTCTCTCTCTCTCTCTCTCTCTCTCTCTCTCTCTCTCTCTCTCTCTCTCTCTCTCTCTCTCTCTCTCTCTCTCCCTCTCTCTCTCTCTCGAAACATTGTTGGTGAACGTAAATATTTCTTTGTGCACAGCCGTCTTTGATATGTGTGTGAAGAGCCAAATTAATTCTGCTGGCGTTTTATCTGTGGTTTTATCTCTCAAAGAAAAAAAGATTTGAGTTAAAACCAGTTAACATCTATAGATATTTGTCATCGTTGCACATTCAAATGAGTGCAAAGGAAAACAATATCAGGAAGGTTAGTAACTTTCACAAATAAATCACCTGTTACTACAAGAGCAAAAACACAATATCACATAATTCTTTACATTAATCTACAAATGATATATTATGCACTCATTTACTTTTCTTGCTTTGAGACATCGTGCATGGTTTATACAGAGAAAGATTCATAGAATTAAATAAATGGAAAAATATTCACACTGTGACTAATGACTAAAAATTACTAAATTTCACAAATGGGAAAGACTGAATGGTATTTTCTTGTATAACACTCCAATTTTATATAGTGTATAGGTTGAGTAAACAGATTAGATATGTGGACAGGAAAAGTTTTGTGGATTACTTCAATTTATACGTTTTCAAATTCAGAACAGAAATTCCGTTTCCTGTTGTGCTTCATCATACACCAAACAACAGGCCAACATATGCTTTTAAATTCATTTAATTTGGTAAAACTGATGAAATCCTTAGACATCATAAGAGAACAGATTTTAAAAACTCCCAGAGCAAATCTTCAGGATTTGCTGAGTGATGCGGATGCTGTGTTCTGGACCTCTGCTCGCTTTCTGCAGAGCTCTGGCTGATTGTGTTCGGAGGAGCTTTTGTCATGTTGTCTTTCAGCCGACACCTCGCCCCCAGGCCCACCGACTGATTCTAGCTTTGGATATATCCTGGCATCAGCAGTTGGCCCACACTGACAGCAAATCTACCCCATCAGCCCAGTCTTTCCCTCCCATGTGGTGTACGTTCCTCTTAAAGTAATTTGGAACAGCCGGTTCTAAACGATTATGTCCTTGAACAGATTTAATTTGAAGATGTATTAAAGTTATGTTAAAGCTACACTGTGTGATATTTTCTCCCATCTAGTGGTGAAAAGGTATATGACCATCCAGTGAATAATTGTTTCTGCTCCTCTCAATTTCGATTTCGTTTCAACTCCTACGGTGGCCGATTTAGTCATGGCTTCCAGTTCGACCTATTCGGTGAGTGTTGCGTCAACTCAAGTGATGAGGTAATTTTTGAAAACTATTATAATTTGCAGTTATTTAATTTACCAAATGTTCTATGATCAAGTTAATCTATGTAAAATGAATAATAGAACTGAATAATAACCAGTTCATTGCTAACATCAGCTATCAGGTTCCCAGACGAATGAAAGCTCTTAGTAAAGTAACTTTTATCAGTGCTATCGTTATTCTGTATATTGTACAACACCACTAGCGTAAGGCAAACAAATTATAATGCAATTAAAATATTAATCTCATGTTATCCGTCATAGAACACGGATTTATGTTATAAGGTAAACAATACTTTTTCATAATTGACGCGAGGAAAACTATCCTAGACATCGTTCTAGTGTTATGCACAGCACACCATGATACAATTAGCCAAACAACAATAAAACTTCCAATATACACAAATAGGCTGAATTAATATTACCTGTCGAGAAGAAAGCAGGCAATGTCGGCGTTCTTTTTAAAATCGTTGCTCCTCATGAGCTCTTTCCATCTTGGAAAGGCCACTCCAATATTTACTTTTGTCTTGTTGATTTGCCTGTCGCGTTGCCGTCTTAATTCTCTTTTCCGCTTCCTTGGCGACTCTGATACATATCCCGCAATGTTACTAGGTCCCCGACCCGGGTCGAATTCGGTAATCAATTCCGGGACGTGGTTTTCACACAGAAGGCGACCCGGCAATGTTCCGGGAATATTGTGGGTCCGACGTGCAGTGAAAGGGGCTTAAGAGTGATCCTCCATCATCATATAGCAGCCTCAAGCAATCCTCCTCTTCACATTCGACACGGTGCCATCGAGTGTAAAAACGCGAAAAGCGAAGCTTGAATTTACGGGTATGTCCCTCTTTGGCAAATGTACTTTCAAGATGGAGGAGCAACATGGCGACCGCCATCCGAACCCTCAACACTTATGTATTTTCAATGGTATATTATAAAATTATGAGAGTACATTATTACTTGAAAGAAGTAAATATACATTAATGAGCACATATATTTTTGAAAGAACTAAGTGATTTTAGCTAAGAATAAACTAAAAAAGTTACACAGTGTAGCTTTAAGAAGAATCTTATGCTTTAATTGTAAACTATACAGAGTCTCAGACAGAATACATAGATACAGAATCTATGGCATATGGTTTGAATCTTTAAATTTGTTTGGCCAAGTGGCATTCCAAGAGTGCTGATATAGGTCTTCATTTCCCGATGGACAAAATCACTTCCTTTCTAGATATTTTTGTTTTTCCCAAGAAGCCATTTCATTCGGATTAGTCACAGCCTTAGACATCACACCCATAGACCGTTGCCTGATGCACATGGCACTCAAAATTGGAAACACTTTTTGAAGTCATCATCTGATTGGTTGAATTCCAGTGTTCATTTCGTTGATGAATCATCATTTTCGTCAAGGACCTTTATTTCACTGACGAAAACGAGATGATGACAAAATCATGAATGTAAATGAATAAAAATGAGAGGCAAATGTTACACTGTAAAAAAAAAAAAAAAAAAAAAAAAAAAAAAAAATGGCTCCAATTGACATTTTTCTAGTGACTGATCACATTTAAATTTTTCAGTTGGCCGAATTGAAATTCTGTGAATTGATGCAATTTAATTCTCAGACATTAAATTTGGCCAACTAAAAATTTTAGATTCAATTGGAGACTTTTTTTACAGTGTAGGGAGGGACGATTAGTGAAGAGATCCAGTCAGAACTGAAAAGAGATGAAAACACGTCATGTTGTGCGTTCTACAGGCTCACGAAAGCGCTTCGTCAGTCAATGAATATCTCACAGTTACGGCAGGTAATTGTTTATGAACTAATGCTGACGAATGCCAATGTTTACTTTACACTGTTTACGTAGTAATATGTTTTAGATGGTTGTAACAATGCATATTTTGGCTGCTACAATATTAAAATGCATATTTATAGCAGCTGCAACTGCAGTAGCAAGGTGTAGACATTTTAAAATAAGAGTCAATGTGTATTTCGAGCTTGTTTATAATTAAAAGTCACGGATTATATATATGTTTTTTGGGACGCATCCCTGAAATGTCTGCAGAGAGCATCAATTAAACTCCCCCTGTAAATGCCACATCGACACGTCATCCTGATTTAACCCGTCTCCGGTGTGACGAATAATCGAATAATTTGAATAATCTTATGAATATCTATTGATCTAATATGACTTCTGACTTGTAATGTTGCCAGAATCATAATACATACACTATTTGTTCGTCGGTCAGAGGAGAACTGGCAACCTGACTGTTTCTCCCAAGGTTTTTTTCTCCATTCTGGCCCTTGAAGGAGTTTTGGTTCCTTGCCACCGCCGCCTTTAGCTTTTGGCTTGCTCAATTGGGGACACTTAAAGGGGTGATGAATTGAGAAATCAACATTCCCTTGAGCCTTTGATATATAAAAGGTCATGAAAAAAAAAAAAAACCTGTAAGTTTCGGAGCTGAAAACTTCCTTGTTAGTAAAAGAAAAGCTTTTATAGACATCAGGCCCAGAAAACGAGGCTCTCAAATCAATGACGTAATATTGTTAAGGGGGAAACGCTTCCTCTACTGTAGCTCCGCCCACCGACTCGTGGAGCTAAATGAGCAATAAACACGCCGAAGATAGCAAGATAATCGTTTGTAAACAAGTCACAGGAAGACAATGGATTTGCAGATATATTGAGATTAAAACACAATGCCGTGCCTTCTATATTGGATCCGACAGGAATGGTGCAGCACACTTATGTGAGTAAACACCGTGATGCCCTACGCATTACTTTATAATGTGTTGCGCTCGCGTATATTTTCGACGGGTGGGGGTGCTGAGAGAAATTTCTCATGGTGCCCCCCTCAGCACTTGGTGCCCTGCGCGTGGTGGGAGTGGCGGCACTGTGAGTAAAAATATTTTTTTTATATGTAATAGTATTACATTGTTACAGATCGTATTGATTGTGTACGTGTCTAACAGAACAAACCGTAGCACACTGTCACAGGCTGCAGAATCCCTTATTTGTTTGTTTGATAAAAACATTTTGAGAGCCCTGTCAGAGAATTATTCCGGTTGCCACTTTCAAAAAAATCCCTCCTGGGAACTGACATGGGAGTTGAAGCTCATTAAATATGCAAATCTTATCCAATCCCGTGGGCTTTTACTTCCTCTACTTAAGTCTCCAGTGCGGCACACCCATCAAAACCCAGAATTCAGCAGAGAGCCTCAAAACCAGTGTAAAAAATTATTAATTATGATTTTTTTTTCGAATGTAAAAAACATGCAAACGTCATAAGCTGACTTTAGACAACAGTATTAAAAATTTTAAAAGCCATTTCATGACACCTCGCAATACTCGCATTGATATATGATGATTGAAATGATCTGGATAACATCACAGCCGAATCAAATTCCGTTGCATTATCTTCCTGTTAACACTGTGAGGCTGCTTTGAAACAATTGACATTGTAAAAACGCTATATAAATAAAGGTGATTTGACTTGATTTGACAATGAAATTTAAACAAAATTTAATTCCCATTTAATACATAGTCAGGAGAAAAGACTAAGAACAATATTTGACACATATTCAATAAAGTATCTGGGAAGATTAATCTGTATTTAAACTGGGACATCAATGTAGTAGAATTGTGAAATTATTTTTGAATTTGGTGCCTTCTAGACAGAGAAAATACAGAAATTGTATTTTTGTCTCATTGAGATGAAAGACTACAATTCCCAGAATGCTTCGCTGCCCTGTGAGGCCATTCCCAAAGCCACCGCTACTTGATTACTGTGACTGAGTTGGAGAAGACACTACAATTAAAAACTGAACGTGTGTGTTCAATATAATGAGTGAGTCACCGCGCGAGTATCACAGCACTGAGCACTAACTGCAGGAGTCAGATAAATGAGCTGATGAGCTCTTGTGATGAGAGCTGAGGTAATCGCAACTACACTCGCGGCATACATTCACAACGCAAGTTCAGTCTGGCGCGTTTCAGTTCATGCCTTTGCAAGCTTAACTTTCATAGAAATTAATTTGAGAAGTTAAAAGACTTACATTGCTCACCATAGCTCCGTTTAAATGAGTGCCTGTAGCTGCCAGCTGAGCTCTGAGTGTAATCTCCCATCCCCCATGCGCGGGTTCAAAACATGCGGAAATGGCTCCCTCTGCTGGCTGTAGTCTTTAGCCCTTGGCCAAACATTCCTCCTATTATGCAAATATCGTCAATTTGCGTCATAGGAGAAATTTTTCCAGAAATAAAATGCATAAATCTCTTGTCTCAGGGGGATATGAGGGGGGAAAGCACAATCATTTGAATATACTTCAGGGTTTCTACTGAATCAAAGACATATGCTTATCGCTGAAGTAACCCTTTAACTAAAACCATCAAAAAAACGTTATTACTTGAAATTAAATAAATGTCAACTGAAATAAAAAACCTACACTTATTTGAAGGTTAAGCTTAACCTGATATACAAACTAAAACAAAAATACAAAATTATAAAAACTATTTTAAAAAACAAACAAAAGAAAAAAAAAGAAAACCGCACGTGAATGGTCAAAAACACAATTATGTCAGAATGTCAGTTTTGATGTATTCAACAGTCAGTAATGCTTAAATACTCAATTAATGCATTACAATTGAACAAAACTCCTGCTGTCAAAATGAACACTGGAGACTGAGACGTGTGTCATGTTTTTAAACAGTCCATCTGGAAACAAAGATGCCTTGATGCCAAACCCCCTTATGAAAGAGAGCTTAACAGGATCAACTACACGCTGGATTTCAAAAGTATGTGACGCATGTAAAGTTTAGCGGCATAGACTCATAGAATAACTGTACGTCCAAGAATTTTTACGCACGGGTCTGTTACTATAGGGCCATCAACTTTACATTTTTTACGCCCCTAAACATGAGACAAAACAAAACTGTGTGGGTCAGGCTGGGCTGTCCATGGCCAATGAAAGCTGCTATGGATTGCTATGGGAGCATGGGGCACAATATTGCGAGGTTCGTTGTAACACGCAAGACTATATTCGGATATATGTAAATAGGGAAGAAAAGACCATCACAACCTCAGTTTCATACTGACTTTAACAGGGACAGTTCTAAATTAGTTCTCCTTGGTTTTAAGAAGTAATCATTTTATTTGGAAGGAGTGCACAAGTGGTTATCCTGATACAGCCCAGATAAGACTGGACGAATGTTATGTAACCATCATAAATGAGCCATCCTGATTCATAAGGTTTATCCTTAAGGTGAGTCCATCCAACTTTTCAGATCATTTCTACCCCGAGAAGGAACAGCTAACATGTTAACTGGATCAGAAACACTTTATTTGGAAAAGTGCACAATCGTTGGACAGTCTTACAAACTACGGGTGTTCGATTCCATGTTTTTTGGAGTCCTAAAATCCTCTAATTAAAACCGCACACTTTTAGCGTGGCTGTCCAAATTAGTCCAATTTAGTGATGACTTTTCGTGGCTATCAATGTTTCTGTAGGCCTATCTATTGGTAATATATAATTTTACATCACGAAAAAGTCACGAAAAAAGATGTTGTCGAGTGATGGTGCAAAATGCACATGATCATTGTCTTAAAAGGTGAGTTAAAGATACTACACATAAAATAATGCACACTATTGATGCGTTTCTTCTTGATATTTTTATGATTTATGGTTAGTTTAAACATGGTTAACCATGGGAAACCAAATCTTTATTTATATTGCAATAAAGGCCTATATACTATCAATTAAAACAAAGCTAGCATGGAGGAAGCCTATATTTATAAACTAAAGTCGATGTGATTGTTTTCTGTTTCTAAAGCACTCAAATATATGTGTGTGACAAAGTTTCTGCGACAGCTGTCTGACGTGGTGTATTACGTCAGTGTATTAATTCGCGGATCGCTTCATTTCATTCACTCCTTGCTTATAGTGCACTCAACTGCCATGCTAGCCTGATAAGCCAGACCCACATCAAGATGTTTGGTCTGGAAACTCACCATTGACAGGGCTCAATCTGAGGGGCGGGATAAACGGTTGTCTTTCAAACTCCCTCTGCACGCGATAGGATAGCGCTACAACCAACCAGAGCAACGAAGGTGAAATAGAGCTCGTTGAAAGATTAAACTTTAGCCTTATCCGGTCGGCAAAACTCATTTTCCCTTCTTAAGAATGACTTCAGTTCCGTTTTTTGTTCTTTTCTCAGAGAAAAGCTTAACTCCAAGTCTCCCAGAGTCGTGGCCAAAGCTGATTTGAAAAAACGCTGTTCGCCAGCTTCTGTGTTTACTAGAAGCACACAAGCGCAACTCGGCCGTCATTATGTTAAGCCCCGCGCACCGACTCTATACATGATGAGATTGGCCTGACCAGATTTTGGCTTTTACAGCTCAGAAGTGTATTGAGAGTTGCTAGACGACACTCGCGGCAGATTAGATCTGCTGCCGCTAGGGTGCGTCTAGATTTCTACTGCCATGCACTTTAGATGAGAGATTCAGTAAACATTCAGAAAACAAGAGCGATTTCGGACACAGCAACAGAGTCGACACCGAGAGTCGATTCCTTTACTCGAGTCGACCCCGGCTATTCAGAGTCGAGGAATCAACTCTTTTGGAGTCGACTCCCCATCACTATTAAAAACCCATGGTTAAACCCAAAATTTCAGCCTCATAAAATTCTTCAGCACTCTGTATTGTTTCATAGTTTACAAAAAACAGGAAAAAGGAAGCTACAGAAATAAGAAGGATGAAATCACATTCCATCTCTGCTGTTGGTAGCCTATGCCAAAGCGTCACATCCCTCTTCTACAGAGAAAACTGGAACTCATTACAGAATTATTAGGATGAATAGCTCTTTATGGTTCTTTCCTACTGTCGGGGGAATCAATATAAGAAAAAATTGGTTTTTAACACAAAATAGGGCTATTTTAGGCTCAAAGAACTTAGTTATAATTCTTGAATTCAATACAATGTTTGTGATATAGGACTTGATTGCAAAGCACAATATTATTCAAGAAGAAAGCCTATACCAAAAGCCTTGCCATGGGGGCTCTCAGAGTGAGTAATTAAAAACTCATATTTAGAGAGTGTTTTCACCACTTAACATGGTCTCTTTTTCGGCCTTCTCGTGAACCGGGTTGGAAGTAGTGCGGGCAAATTTTTTGGTTCTAATAAAAGGTGTCATGTTAAGTAAAATTAATAGCATTTAAACTCAGACACTCCTTTTTGATGATGTTACCGATGCTGCCAAATATTACAGAGGAATTGCTACATCAGTGCCTTATTATTTGTGTCTAATCTCCCTTTAAATGTGTAAGAATCAGTCTTCACTGAAACTAAATTTAAAATCAACAGAATTACACTCTTATCTAATCTCGTGCAGGTCTTTGTAGAGATGAAAATCAGCAGGGTGCTCTAGACTTCACAATCCTCAAATGATCTGTGTGTGAGCCATCAAGTCGATGCTTTAGAAGAGATAATGCTACATTACGTTTTCACTCAGTAAAATGTGAGAAAAGCATATCCAAACGATAGTCTCATGCAAAGATGTGTAATCGTGACCCATTTACTACATTGCCTGCAGGGGTATATGCACTGTGTGTCATGCTATGCTCTGTGCCTCAGATATCGACTTTTTTGTCTTGTTATTGGTAAACCATTCCTTGACCCATTTAAGACTTGATCAAAGATCAGCGTTTCAGCCTAAGCTTCATGACATCCCTCCAAGAGTAGTTGCTCCTGGTAGTAAATTTAAGAATCTAGGCCATAGCGTTAGTTTATGATAAACAGTTTGTAAGCTTTATATCCTAATCGCTGAACACATCAGACGCACAGAAATTGGCAGAATTCTAATGTCCTTGGATTATTCACAAAGACACACACACACACACACACACACACACACACGCACACACACGCACACACACACACACACACACACACACACACACACACACACACACACACACACAATAAGTTATAAGGAAATAATGTAATATTACGTGTGAGGCCAAAGTTCTCACATGAGACTGAAATTGTTATATATATAAAAAATAGTATCTTGAGATCAAAATTGCCTGTGTGCTGATTTAATAATAATAATAATAATAATAATAAGTTTTATTTATATAGCGCCTTTCCCTTACTCAAGGTCGCTGTACACAAAATATACATACACAAAAAAATACACAAAATAGACATACATAAACAATATAGGACATAAACATACAAATATACAGGGGAGAAAACAATTCTAAGCAGAGAAAGATTGGAAATATTGTAAGAAAAGATATGTTTTTAGTTGAGACTTGAAGAAGGATATAGAAACAGTGTCGCGTAGAGAAAAGGTGAGGGAATTCCAGAGTTTCGGGGCCACAGCACTGAACGATCTTCCACCCATAGTAGAGAGACGGAAACGAGATACAGTGAGTAGTCTAGAGTTAGATGACCGGAGAGTACGTGGAGGACAATACCAGTGCAGAAGCTCAGATAAATAATGGGGAGCAAGTCCATGCAGACATTTAAAAGTTAACATTGGAATTTTGTATTGGATGCGGACAGAAACAGGTAGCCAATGAAGATTATAGAGCAAAGGGGTAATGTGGTCCGATTTTTTGGTGGATGACTCTGGCAGCAGAATTTTGTACATATTGTAGCGATGGTTTTAGCGGGAAGCCCAATAAGCAGTGAATTACAATAGTCAAGACGTGAGGTTATTAAAGCATTGATTAGAGTTTCGGTATCTTTAGTGCTGAGAGCTGGTCGTAGTCAGGCGATGTTACGAAGGTGGTAGAATGCAGTCTTGGTAACTGAACTAATATGAGCTTAAAATGTTAGAGCAGAGTCAAATGTTACGCCTAGATTTTTTACAGTGTGTGATGGAATTACTGAGGACCCATCAATAAATAGACTCAGTTCAGACTTTTTTAGAATGGATGGTGGACCGAATACAGTGACCTCAGTTTTATCGTTATTAAATTTAAGGAAGTTTCTATGAAGCCAGGTTTTAATGTCAGTAATACAGGTATTCAATGAGTCCAGGGGGAGAGTGGAGATGGAGCGGGCTGAAATGTAAATTTGCAAGTCATCAGCATAACAATGATAGCTAAGACCATGACTACAGATATTTCGATTTAGAATGAAAGGAAAGAAATAAAAAAAGATTATGAACCGAAGCCATGCTTGCTGATATTCTGGTCTATAACTCCTCCCTGAACCTCCCGCTGCCCTGTATCTTGCTCTCTCATTGGTCGTAGGTCATCGCCGATGTAATTTTCAGTCAGAACATATTTCACACAGCAGGATTTTGACTCAAATGCTAAATATCTCAGGGGCGTTGGTGGGGCATCGTCAATTCTCGCAGTTTGTGCCTTTGATAATGCGCACTCGCGTGAACGAGCACCGATTTGCCCCCGTTTTTGGGCATTTGTCTGTGATTTAGCAAAATCTGTCAACAAGTGAAAATTGGGGTTAAATCATGCAGTGTGAACTTGGCTTTAATGCAATTATTGTGTGTCCGAATATCGTTTTACAATATTGTGTAGGAATTCCAGTGAGGAAAACAAATCCTCAGAACAAACATAAAACATTTTTATATAATTTATACAAAAATATAACACACCAGCTTATTGGTGGAGAGGAGACAGAGTGATGAAGCCAATCAGGAGAGGAGGATGATTAGGAGGCCATGATGGACAGAGGCCAGTGGGGAAATTTGGCCAGGATGCCGGGGTTACACCCCTCCTCTTTTCCGAAGGATATCCTGTGATTTTCAATGACAAAAGAGAGCCAGGACCTCGTTTTAACGTCTCATCCGAAGGACGGTGCTTTTTTGACAGTATAGTGTCCCCATCACTATTGGGATGTTAGGACCCACACATACCAAAGGGTGAGCGCCCCCTGCTGGCCAACTCTGCTTAGCTTCAGTGGGAAACCAGTCTTGGGCTACAGGGTGATATGGCTGCTGGTGAGTATTTGTACTTTTTTGATATGAACAATGTGTTATGCTACTCAACGTAGAAAGAACATACATGCTAAGTACTTACTGACCTGATGCAGACATATCTGAAACGGACTGATCCAGTCTTGGTCTGAAGCGAGGATTACGTAAGGTAATGTGAAAATAATCTTCCCCAATCGCTCTGTATTAGAGCGTGCAGCAATTCCGCATTTCACCACATATTTACATTTAAAATTTTTGAGGAGCTGTAGAGGTGGGGAGACCGAGAACGAGACACGAGAACGGCTGCCCTGCTTAGTAACATGATATCATGACTCATTCACGAAAGAGAACGATTGCTTGTTATGTAAATTATTAAATGTATTGTAATGTGTGATGATAATGCATCATCAGTTCTGTGATTAACATTGATTGGACAGGTGTCTGTGCTGAAACAATACATTGCCTGGTTTAATGCATCTGTATTTTTATGCTCACAGGATAAAAGCACAGACAAGGCTTCTTTTTTAAACGAGGCTTTGTGGGCACTTTGTTTCATAAAAACTGTAAAATGCCATGCAGAAATCTGGTTTAGTTAGAATGAACACACTGATTTACTTAAATGAGACAACAAGACAACAACAGATGCTAGGACAAATAAAGCTCATTGTTATGAAGATTTTTTTTTTTTTATGACCTGGTTCATTCATCACTCATTGTTATAGATATTTTCCAAATAACTAAATCTAATCTCTGCATATAATGTTACACATCATTGAGTATATAATGTTACACACATCGTTGAGTCGAGTCAATCTCTAATGACCCAGTCTCTTGTTCACATGACAAACACTATACTTCCCCTCCTCAACCCTCTCCACTGTACACCCCTGATCTCCCCTGCTCCATTAACCCTCTGACCCATCTAAAATCCAATTTGAACACATTCACTTCACTCATGGTTCTGCTGACTCAATTGGAAACCAGTACCCTTGCCTCCACACATCTCACTTCTTATCGCTCAGGTCCCCTACTTCTGTAAATCCACCCTCTGCTCGGCAGTTTATTATCTCTGTGCTTCAGTCTGCCCTCACTCTCCCAGAGCTGATTCCTTCATGCTAACCTTGCCCTAAGGAAGCCTGTCGACTTTCATTCCTTACAATGTCCACAAACTGAACTTTGGTTTATTCCTTACACAGTTTTCCTAAAAAGCAAAGTTTTGGATGTCTGCTAATCTCTTGTATATTTATACATATTTACTAAATATAAATGTTAAATCTTTTTGAAAGAAGTCTCTATATGCTCAAAATGGTTGCATTTATTTGATCAAAAAAGTAAAATGCAATATTGTGAAATAATTTTTAAGAAACTATTATTTCACAACAATTTTGCAAAACAATTTGTTAAAATTGTATTTATTCTTGTAATGGCAAAGGTGAATTTTTTCAGTGTCACATGATCCTTCAGAAAACCCATTTCCTGCTCATGAAATATTTGTTATTATTATCAGTATTAAAGACAGATATCTTCTAATATTTTTTATGTAAACCATGACGCATGACGCATTTTCTTCATTTTGAACATTTATTAAAAAAAAAAAAAAAAAAAAAAAAAAAAAAAAATATATATATATATATATATATATATATATATATATATATATATATATATATATATATATATATATATATATATATATAAACCCTACGTTATGGGGACAAAATGTCACACAAAGATGGCAATATCCAAAATCCTTGTCCTTGTGGGGACATTTTTTTGGTCCCCATGAGGAACATATCTTATAAATTATACTAAAGCCCCGTTTCCACCAAAATTACCCGGAACAATTTGTACAAGGAACGTTTTTACAGGAACTTTTCTTCCCCCCAGACCTGCAACTGTCTGCGTTTCGACCGCGATCTAAAGTTCCGAGAAGATTAGGCAAATTAGTCCGGTGATGTAGGACTGCGCGCGACTGCTCCTCCAAGTCAGTGACGGACAGTAATCATTTTTGTGTGTACCGATTGAAAGATTTAGTGGACTGTTTACGTGAGACGTTATCTAAACCGATCTGGTGTTCACATGTGATGACTTTCAATGTTTTCAATCAATTTTGTCACATGCAGTTTGTCTGCCGCATCAAAAATGTCAACGCTGTTTTCTCCAGCAGCTGGAATGTGTTAACTGTAGCCATAGCAACTCTTAATGGCCACCAGGACTAATACAGTATTATATAAGCTATTTATTTGTTGTAAAGTGTAATAATCATTCTTCTGTCAGGCGCAGTTAAAGTAAAAACTGCCTGGGGCAATATACGCTTTGTCATTACTCCAACATTATCTTCATAACTTACGAAATAAAAAGTTAACCCCTCAGAAAAATTAACTAAGGTAATTAACAACGACAGAAAAGAGCACTAATATGCAGATTCAGTAGCATGCAGCATATTCAGAAAGCTTGTAAAGCTAGATTTAAAATGACAATGTATATTATTATCAGCTACTATGGACATTGAACGTGAGATGGCTGAGAAGAACGCACGCCATCAGATAGAGAGCAAGACTGATATTTACTGAACTTAGACCGAACCTCGCAAAAGACTTTTAAAAATGCCGGTTGAAATAAAATGCTGCGTGAGCTAAACCAATCAGCATGTTCAGCGCCCAAGTCCCGCCCTCGAAAGTTCCTGAACTTTGAAAAAGTACTACCTTGCGAGCAGGGCCGTTTGGAGGGGGAAATATTTACCCGGAACTTCATTTAGACCCTGGTTCCTGCGGTCTAAACACACCGAGTACCACCCAAAGTTCCTGGTTCCTGGGTAAAGTTCCTGTGGTGGAAACGGGGCTTAAGTGATGATTTTGAAAATGTAAAAATGTAGAATGTTTCCTGTGATGGGTAGGTTTAAGGGCAGGGGCAGTGGCAGTGTAGGGAGATAGAATGTACAGTTTGTATGGTATAAAAACAATTACGTCTATGGAGAATCCTTACAAAGATAGTGAACCAGACGTGTGTGTGTGTTTGATGTGTGTGTGTGTGTGTGTGTGTGTGTGTGTGTGTGTGTGTGTGTGTGTGTGTGTGTGTGTGTGTGTGTGTGTGTGTATCTAGACCGTATAGATTGAACAGTATTGCAGTGTTATGTTTGCGTTTGAGTATGTATTTTTAGGAGCTATATGCATATAGGGGGAGTGGGTTCCGAAGGTTGACGCAGAGATGGAGACAGATAAGACTGTGAATGGGCAGCAGGGAACATAAAGATGGAAATGATGGCGGCAGGGGCTATGGAGGAGACAACAAAGGAAGAACTCAGAGGAAGACCCAGAGCAGAACCAGGATGAAGGCTGATGGGGAAACCGATGAAGAGAGGAGACAGGATTGAACGAAGGTGGAGCCAATAGGTCGGAGGGCCACAGTTGGAGTCCGGGGCTTGGATCCTCGAGGTGGAGCTGAGGGATCCTTAGAAGAAGGTAGAGCCAATAGGTTGGAGGGCCGAGGATGGAGTCCGGGGCTTGGATCCTCGAGGTAGATCTGAGGGATCCTTAGAACAAGGTAGAGCCAATAGGTCGGAGGGCTGAGGATGGAGTCCGGGGCTCAGATACTTGAGGTAGACCAAGGTGCGGCTAATGACCAAGAAGCATAAGGTGAGTCAGAACAGCTGGGCAGAGCCACTGAAGAGGAGCCAAGGGGCTGAAGGGAGCAATTGGAGGCCGGGCCAAGGAACTGTATGGCTTTGGCAGGAGAAGAGAGAGAGAGGCTGGGTGAGACTATTTGTGATGAAGGAGACTTGGAGCTGGGCAGAACCAATGGCGACAAGGGTGACTTGGAGCTGGGTGAAACCAATGGTCACAAAGCCAAATTGAAACTGGACTTAACCCCCAGAGATGAAGGCAACTTGGGACTAAGCTGAACCAGCAGAGATATGAATCACTATGAACGGGGCTGAACAAGCGAAGGCGACTTGGGGCTAAGCTGAACCAGCTGAGACGAAAGCGACTTGGGACTAAGCTGAACCAGCGGAGACAAAAAGGACCTTGAACTGGGCTGAACCAGCAGAGACTAAGGGGACTTGGGACTAAGTTGAACCAGTGATCTTAAATCATCACATCATACAGAAAATTAAATAATACTTTAGTGAGGACAGAGCTCCTTGAGTGCACCTCAGCGACAGGAGTGTGGAAGGGGCTCCAATCAAAATGCAATCAAACTTCACTATTATGCCCTCAGTGACGGACGCTGGTGCCGACTCAGGCATCTGGTAAGACTCCCCAATGGGCTTAGGCTCCAGGACAAAAATGCTCTAGATTTGTGGCACTCTCAGACTCAGAACGTCCTGTAACGGCCGTTTCACACCGCAAGCGTGAGCAGCGCATATTTTTTTCAGCGCCCATGTTAATCAATGAGTGCATTCATACCGGGAGCAGGAGCAGTGCGTGAGCGTGAGCGTCAAGCAGGAGCGTCGCGTGAGCAGCAGTGAAGCGGGGGTTTCGGCTGCGAGCCTATTTTTGCTGCGATGCTGATGCTCCTGACGCTCAATTAAAGTGAAAGCACACTTTTAAAAGACAAAATAGTAATTTCACACAAAAAGTGCCTACAATGCACACAGGAAGCACGTGTAGTGTATTTGAACAATAACTGGAGTATGTCAGAAAAGAAAACGAAGAATAAAAAATATCTGTGGAAGATTTTTAAACTTGTTTTGATTATTCAGTTTGGGTGAACGTATGGTTATGATTATTAAAAATAAAGTAAACTAGCCAGAAAATATAACAAACTTTCGTTTAGTTTAGTATTTAATACTCAGACAGGTAAAGGCTCTTGGTCTGCAGCTGCAGTCACGGTGTAAAGCGAAAGCACACTTTTGATGGACAAAATAAATATAATATCACAAAAGCGCTCAAAATGCACACAAGAAGCACATGTGGTGTGTTTTAACAATAACTGGAGTATGTAATTAAAGAAAACTAAAACTAAAAATCATCTGTAGAAGATTTACCCATTTAAAATTGTTTTAATTATTCAGTTTGGGTGAAAGTATTATAAAAAGTAAAGTAAACTAGCCAGAAAATATAATAATTTATTTTAGTTTAGTATTTAATACTCAGACAGGTATAGGGTCTATCATTGTGGGAGCCGCTGCTGTGACGCTGCACCAACGCTTCCAGTGTGAATACTCTCGCGCGTCTGCTGCTGCAGTCACGGTGTAGTTAGGCTGAAGTGCTGCGGTGTGAAACAGGCGTAACAGGCATGGCTGAAGGCTGGCTGGGCTCTATAGGATAACAATTAGAATCAGAAGGATCCTGAAAATATTGTGAGCTTGATGTAAATGTAATGTCAGGAAATATTATAATATTGAAACAGCTCACCCAAAATTGATGTTCTGTCATTATTTGCTCTTTGGGGAACTATTCCTTTGACGATTAATGCTCAGAAGAAGAAAAAAAAAACTCCCTTTTTGGTCATGATAACTTGATATCCAGACATAAGCAGCAGCTAGTCTCAGACAGAAATGAATCAATACTTGGTCAAGATCAAGCCTCACGGGTTCAACTCCATAATATTGAGTTATGGCATCAGCACAAGTTATCTAGTCATGAGCTCACAGCCCAGATAAATGTGCATCCTTATGATGCATCTTTCCCCTTTTAAAGGAAACAAAGAGTGTCAAATGACACAGAAATAAGCGCTGACAGATCCTACACCAAAGCAGTCAGTCTGATCCTAGAAGATATATGCATTGACAATGCTTTTGGTATTCTGCCATGTGTTGTCCCCGCAGTTCTCTGAGAACACTTTATAAGTTAAAGAGCATGGTTGTGTAGGATGAGAAGTGGGTGGCTTCTATTCTAAAGATCAGTTTTCTATTCCGTTTTACCCTCTCAGTTTCCTTAGTGATGTTCCACAGCAGTGTACAGCTGCCCATTTGTCCTGTGTATGGTTGTTAACAAACACTGACTGAGGCAATCTGATACAGAAGCTATAAAGAGCTGAAAAAGCTTGTGGTAACCTTCACGATGAGCTGGCTGCAGCTCTCATGTCACACAGGGTGGTACTGTTCACCTCAGCTGAGCGAGGTATAAATACAGTCTTTTAACTGGTCCTTCCTGTCAGTTCCCTTCTCTTTCAACAGATTTTCAACTTATTTTGCATATTGTTTACCATAAGCATATTTCACATGGCAGGAATCGCAGTCTGGTTATTTACGTAAGGGATGATGTACACCCAGCCAGTTGTTATCGCAAAATAAACCCTGTCAGAGTAATCAGGACACTGTCGCGAGGGTGAGTAATTTATGAGTAAAAAACCTTGAAGTCTTCTGCCATTGTAACCTGTGGTTAAGCGTCTCAGTCACACGATGGCACAGACAGTCGACGACAGCGGAGTGACACGTTAAGCATATAAGTTGTCGTACCCGGATGAACGGTGTGTTATTCAACTTTAGCAGTTGCTGTCTGGGAATAACATACCGCTGGAATGTGCGATTGGCCAATCAGAATCAAGTATTTCAAAGGGTCAGGTAATAAAGAAGTAATAAGGATGAAAAGAGCATGCTTTCAGGCAGTTAAGTTCAAGTTACTGTGTGACAGATGTAACTGACAGTAAGCTGTTCTTTGATTACTTTGTAACAGTTGCATCATGTCTTTACTGGGTAAAAAAATTAGATACCACATTTTTTTTTCTGTAACTGCATTTTGTCTGGTCACACACTCTAAAGAATGCTGGGTTAAAAACAATTCAATTTGGTTTGAGTTGTTTGAATTAAATGGGTCCATTCACTGGGTTCAAACAACCCAATTTCTGGGATTGTCCATTTTCAACACAACTTAAGTTTTCTTCTTTCTTCTTAACCCAGAAGAGTGCTACATAAACTATGTTATATATTGTAATACATTCTACAACAAAAGTGAGCCCTTTTAGTTCTGTGATTTATATCAACCTTTTCTACACTGGAATAAATAAATAAAAAAGCTACAGTAAAACAGTGAAGTGGCAAGTTACATAAACATATTAGGTTAAATATGTAATACTGTGATACTTTATTTTGGAAGTAAAAGTTTAAATTACACTGTAAAAAATAACTTGCAGTTGTTATTGACCTATTTCTACTTAAATTAAACTTATAAAATTAATTTTGCTACTACAATCACTGTTTAGGTTGATTCAGTGATGTTATATATGTGTTGTATGATGTTATTATATATCAATTAATGAAATGTATGGCTACTGTAAATTTGAAATGTTCTTGGAATATTGTCACCATACATTTTACTTTTTTTATTTTATTTCTGTAAATACCTGACCTTTCCTGTTGACATCAGGGATGATGACTCTATCCCTATATGTTTATCTATGACCTTCCAAATGTCATGCACTGTACTCATGATCCACATAACATATATCAGCTTTGACATCAAGAGAAAATATGGTATACAGAATTTTCAAAGACTTTAGATATTATACAACACACAGGGATGTACAAGGATGTATGAATGCTTTTATATGTGTGTGTGTGTGTGTGTGTGTGTGTGTGTGTGTGTGTGTGTGTGTGTGTGTGTGTGTGTGTGTGTGTGTGTGTGTGTCTGTGTGTGTGTGTGTCTGTGTGTGTGTGTGTGTGTGTGTGTGTGTGTGTGTGTGTGTGTGTGTGTGTGTGTGTGTGTGTGTCTGTGTGTGTGTGTGTGTGTGTGTGTGTGTGTGTGTGTGTGTGTGTGTGTGTGTGTGTGTGTGTGTGTGTGTGTGTGTGTGTGTGTGTGTGTGTAATCGCTAAGCTTTATTTTCCACTGCCAGGCAAACACAACCCAAAGGCACTGGGCTCTGCTCGTGGCATGCAAAATCAATGGTGCAAGATCTATATTGCAGTAGAAGGCACAGACACTTGAAGGACATTTTTCTTCTCACTGATAACATAATAAACACTGAATATGATCATGAATTAATTGATGAATGGAGCTTGTAGATATTGTGACACAAATTCATCAGTGTTATGTGAAGAAATTACTTTTAATCTATGCCAGATAGTAATTGTATCCTCTGTTAGTGCAAAAGGGGGTGTCTTCAGATAGATAGATAGATAGATAGACAGATAGATAGACAGATAGAAAGATAGATAGATAGATAGATAGATAGATAGATAGATAGATAGATAGATAGATAGATAGATAGACAGACAGACAGACAGACAGACAGACAGACAGACAGACAGACAGACAGACAGACAGACAGACAGACAGACAGACAGACAGACAGACAGACAGGCCAAACTGAGTGATAAGGGAAGAAGGAACCGTCTGGCACATGACAGCCCATCTGGAGTTTGCAAAAGGCACCCGAAGGACTCTCAGTCCATGAGAAACAAAATTCTCTAGTTTGATGAAACAAAGATTAAACTCTTTGGCCTGAATGGCAAGTGTCATGTCTGGAGGAATTCAGGCACCGCTCCTCACCTGGCCAATAGCATCCCTACAGTGAAGCATGGTGGTGGCAGCATCATGCTGTGGGGATATTTGTCAGCAGCAGGAACTGGGAGATTAGTCAGGGTTAGGTAGCTACGGTAAAGGAGTAGCTACAGGACAACTCTGTTAATATCCTTGAGTGGGCCAGCCAGAACCAGATTTATCATCTCTGGAGAGACCTGAAAATGGCTATGCACAGAGCTTGAGAGGTCCTGCAAAAAAACCTTCCCAAAAATAGGTGTGCCATGCTTGTAGCATAATACTCAAAAAGACTTGAGGCAAAGTATTGAGCAAAGGCTGTGAATACTACTTTTTTTTTTTTAAGTTTAAAATAAGTTTGCAAAGATTTCAAATAAACTTGGAAAATGTGAAGCATTGTGAATACTTTACTATAGTGCCAAAAGGGTTCTTTCTTATCATTATAGAACCTTTTTAGAATAAAATGTTCTTTGGAGCTGAGTTAATTCCATAAAACCTTTTATGCTAAAAAGGTTTTAAAAAATAGCCTTTGGAGTCAACTCCAAAGAACCTTCTATATAGAATCTTTTAGAGGATTCCAAATACGTAGCGCCGATAGAACCTTTTAAGGTTCTACGTATATAGAACCCTTTCTTTTAAGAGTGTAGACAGACAAACCTTGCCACGAGCAAATTATTACAACTTATGCAAAAATGTAAATCAGGACGCTACTAACAGTAACAGGACTTCTTCCACTCCCCTGGCATATTAATAGTGTAACAATTGTCAAGGTAATGAGTTCTGTATTAGCCTCCTGCACTGTGTTAAAGAGGTGAAGCACTGTTGTTCAATATAGCACATAACTCGCTCCATCTCATTAGAGCTCTTCATGTAACTGTGTCAGGACTTAAAATGCCATTTACAGTGTGTTTTAAGTTAAAAAATAATTTTATCTGAAATCTTTGACAGCTCTTCACAACATGCCCTTGATGTTTTCCAATGAAAAACCAATGAGTTAGCGAAACATCGATAAGGAACTGAGTATCTTCCAAAGCCTGGAGCTGTTGAAGGGATTGGGGGAATTTAAATATTCAGCTCATGGAAACCAGGCTCCAGAAAATCAATTTCCCTTTGCTTTCATGTTGAAGATCTGTGCAGATCCACCACACTGAAGCCCAAATTAAGGTTGAAATGGAGAGTATCCATGTAGCTCCAGGGGAATCTAAGTCCAGGTCGCCTCTGAAAGCATGACCTAAAGTCACTCTCCAATTAGCTAGGGTTTGGATTACTGGCTCGATTCAGGGTCTGCTAGGGATATTGAAGTGATCCATGAACACTTCAAAAAGCACATGTTGCAACTATAGAGGAGACCTATTAATGGACTAAAGAGTGATACTTGACAAAAGCTCTCAACACTATTATTACACTCACGTTTTGCTTTTGTGCCTCAAAATAACGATGCAGAATGTTTATGGCAAGTTTAAATGACAAAGTTTAAAGTGAAAATATGGTGCAACCCAAAGAAGATCCCAAACCCCAGGCCTTATTTATAAAACATGCATACACACAATCAAATTCATACTAACGTTCATATTTATAAAAATGGTCTTTGACGTGGAAAAACGCTTAGCAACTCGTCAGGTTCTAAGCAGGCATACACACTTTTGCTGCTCAACTAAAGTCACACTCAAGTAAAGGATTTTGACTGGTGCTCTTTTATATTTTAATGACATTAATTAGGAGGTGTTTACAAGAAGGAGATCTAGAACCATTAAGCTGTCTAAGATTTTTTCTTTCAAGATTCCTTTCTCTGAATGATCTTAAACCAAATGTAGGGCAGTCGGCTTCTATGTAACATTTTTTAATGAGGCCCCAGGTCTTTGTAACAATCCTAGGGGAATCCAAAACAAACCAACTAAAATTAAACTAAACTTGATGATATAACCACAAACGTGAAAGTTAACTAACTTGACATGAGACATATGACACAAGACACGACACAACATGAGACATATGAAATGACACAACGCAGCATGAGACATGTTACAACATAACAAGAAATGACATGAGACATATGATGGCACTACATGACATGAGACATGAAATGACAAGACATATGACACGGAATGACATGACGAGACATATGACACGACATAATGCGATATGAGACATGACTTGACATCATGACATGATGAGACATGACGACACCACAGGACACAACAAAACAGGAGAATTATGACACGACACAGCATGAGAGATATGACACAATGAGACATGACACAACACACAACATGACATGAGACATATGAAATAACACAGCATGAGACATGTGACATGAGACATATGACCGTAAGTGACATGGCATGAGAGATGACACGATATGGTGAGACATATGACACGACACAATGCAAAATGAGATGTAACTTAACACGGCATGACATGAGAAATATGACATGAAACAACACAACACGACATCAGACATATGACATGACACAGCATGAGACATGTGACATGACATAAGACATATGACAAGACACAACATGACATGAGACATATGAAATGGCATAAGACATATGACACGGCACGACATGACTAAACATATGACATGACACAATGCGACATGAGACATATGACATGACATGACACACAATATGACATGAGACATATGACATGACACAGCATGAGACATGTGACATGAGACATATGACATGACATGAGACATATGACCGGACATGACATGGCATGAGACATATGACACGATATGACGATACATATGACACATGACACACACATGACACGACAATGTGAAATGAAATGTAACTTAACAAGGCATGACATTATGAGACATATGACATGACACAACACAACACAATATGAGACATGACACGACAGCACGAGACGTGACATGATGAGACATATGAAACAACATGAAATGCACACTAGAAATAAATCAACCAAATGAAACATGTCATCTGACAAGACAATAAGCAATAAGCAGATCAGAAAAAAACATGCTCTATGTAGTGGTGCCTTTGTCCTAAACGATTGTTTCAATATTTAAATTATGTATATGCTTTAAGTCTACTTTCTGACTTTGCCTTTAACATTTTGCCTCTCTATAGGTCTTGCATTAGAGGATCAAAACAGAAGCTTTCTACCAAGATAAAAGGAAGAATATACATTCAAGTTTGAAAGATGACCTTCACAACAGATCCACCCCTAAATAACCAAGTCATTCTACTTCAGTGACATTCTGCAAGTACTCTAATTTTCTATCTCAAAAGAAATGGTTTCTGTAGAATTCCCCACTTATAACACTTCAGCTCTGCAGCATATTCCGAATAATTATGACAGATGCAATATTGGTTTAATTGTTTGGAGTTTAAATGGTTAACCAAATAAATATATACATTATTTTATAATTTCATTATTAAGCTTATTTTCATAAAGGTTTTGTTAAGCACAAATAGTACGTTGCAACATACAAAACAAACGGCCTTGTATTGCAGTGATGAAAGAAGTTGCATTCGTGTCAATGACAGAAGGCTTTTTTATTGTGACATACAGTCTTGTTCAAAATAATAGCAGTACAATGTGACTAACCAGAATAATCAAGGTTTTTAGTATATTTTTATTGCTACGTGGCAAACAAGTTACCAGTAGGTTCAGTAGAATGTCAGAAAACAAACAAGACCCAGCATTCATGATATGCACGCTCTTAAGGCTGTGCATTTGGGCAATTAGTTGAATTAGTTGAAAGGGGTGTGTTCAAAAAAATAGCAGTGTGGCATTCAATCACTGAGGTCATCAATTTTGTGAAGAAACAGGTGTGAATCAGGTGGCCCCTATTTAAGGATGAAGCCAACACTTGTTGAACATGCATTTGAAAGCTGAGGAAAATGGGTCGTTCAAGACATTGTTCAGAAGAACAGCGTACTTTGATTAAAAAGTTGATTAGAGAGGGGAAAACCTATAAAGAGGTGCAAAAAATGATAGGCTGTTCAGCTAAAATGCCTTAAAATGGAGAGCAAAACCAGAGAGACGTGGAAGAAAACGGAAGACAACCATCAAAATGGATAGAAGAATAACCAGAATGGCAAAGGCTCAGCCAATGATCACCTCCAGGATGATCAAAGACAGTCTGGAGTTACCTGTAAGTACTGTGACAGTTAGAAGACGTCTGTGTGAAGCTAATCTATTTTCAAGAATCCCCTGCAAAGACCCTCTGTTAAAAAAAAAGGCATGTGCAGAAGAGGTTACAATTTGCCAAAGAAAACATCAACTGGCCTAAAGAGAAATGGAGGAACATTTTGTGGACTGATGAGAGTAAAATTGTTCTTTTTAGGTCCAAGGGCCACAGGCAGTTTGTGAGACGACCCCCAAACTCTGAATTCAAGCCACAGTACACAGTGAAGACAGTGAAGCATGGAGGTGCAAGCATCATGATATGGGCATGTTTCTCCTACTATGGTGTTGGGCCTATTTATCGCATACCAGGGATCATGGATCAGTTTGCATATGTTAAAATACTTGAAGAGGTCATGTTGCCCTATGCTGAAGAGGAAATGCCCTTGAAACGGTTGTTTCAACAAGACAATGACCCAAAACACACTAGTAAACGGGCAAAGTCTTGGTTCCAAACCAACAAAATTAATGTTATGGAGTGGCCAGCCCAATCTCCAGACCTTAATCCAATTGAGAACTTGTGGGGTGATATCAAAAATGCTGTTTCTGAAGCAAAACCAAGAAATGTGAATGAATTGTGGAATGTTGTTAAAGAATCATGGAGTGGAATAACAGCTGAGAGGTGCCACAAGTTGGTTGACTCCATGCCACACAGATGTCAAGCAGTTTTAAAAAACTGTGGTCATACAACTAAATATTAGTTTAGTGATTCACAGGATTGCTAAATTTTAACAAGTATATATATATATATATATATATATATATATATATATATATATATATATATATATATATATATATATATATTCTAAACTAAAGGATTATTAGGAACACCTGTTCAATTTCTCATTAATGCAATTATCTAATCAACCAATCCAATGGCAGTTGCTTCAATGCATTTAGGGGTGTGATCCTGGTCAAGACAATCTCCTGAACTCCAAACTGAATGTCAGAATGGGAAAGAAAGGTGCAAAATTTAAGCAATTTTGAGCATGGCATGGTTGTTGGTGCCAGACGGGCCGGTCTGAGTATTTCACAATCTGCTCAGTTACTGGGATTTTCACGCACAGCCATTTCTAGGGTTTACAAAGAATGGTGTGAAAAGGGAAAAACATCCAGTATGTGGCAGTCCTGTGGGCGAAAATGCCTTGTTATTGCTAGTGGTCAGAGGAGAATGGGCCAACTGATTCAAGCTGATAGAAGAGCAACTTTGACTGAAATAACCACTTGTTAAAACCGAGGTATGCAGCAAAGCATTTGTGAAGCCACAACACGCACAACCTTGAGGCAGATGGGCTACAACAGCAGAAGACCCCACTGGGTACCACTCATCTCCCCTAAAAATAGGACAAAGAGGCTACAATTTGAACAAGCTCACCAAAATTTGATGGTTAAAGACTGAAAAAAATGTTGCCTGGTCTGATGAGTCTCGATTTCTGTTGAGACATTCAGATGGTAGAGTCAGAATTTGGCGTAAACAGAATGAGAACATGGATCCATCATGCCTTGTTATCACTGTGCAGGCTGGTGGTGTAATGGTGTGGGGGATGTTTTCTTGTCACACTTTAGGCCCCTTATTGCCAATTGGGCATTGTTTAAATGCCACGGGCCTACCTGAGCATTGTTTCTGACAATGTCCATCTCTTTATGACCACCATGTACCCATCTTCTGATGGCTACTTCCAGCAGGATAATGCACCATGTCACAAAGATAGAATTATTTCAAATTGGTTTCTTGAACATGACAATGAGTTCACTGTACTAAAATGGCCTCCAAGGTCACCAGATCTCAACCCCATAAAGCATCTTTGGGATGTGGTGGAATAGGAGCGTCGTGCCCTGAATGTGCATCACCTTCTGGAATCAATGCCATGTGGTATTAAGGCAGTTCTGAAGGCATATATATATATATATATATATATATATATATATATATATATATATAAAACAAAGACAGCTTTCACAAGTTCTAAGAAAATGAATAAAAATTAGTAGCCCTTTTGGCCTCAAGTCAGGAAAAACACCAGCGAAGCAATCAGATGCATTTGTGTAAAGTAGTATTAGTCACATTATAAAAGGAGGATTTTTTTTTTTTTACGTTTCAGTGAATATAGGGCTAGATTGACGCTAGCTCAGATAATAGCATATTAATAAGTTAATATTAAAATCGTTCATTATTGAAAATACTTCCTTAATTGACTGAAATGATGCCACCCCAAATGTTTCAGATCTGTGAGTGTTTTTTTCTTCTTTTTTGTTTTCACTATTCAAAGTAACTGAAGTTGTTTCCGGAAGAAGGGATTTGACACTCGCCTTTATGTTATGGATAGCATTGATCTCTGTGCGCCAGACGTAGGTAGAGGCATTTGATGAGATGTGTGCTTTGAAGAATAGAACACTTAAGACTGTTATCTGCTGTAATCTCTCTGCACTATAATGACTCTGTCTTCCAGCT
Organism: Pseudorasbora parva; assembly: GCF_024679245.1. Classification (NCBI taxonomy): domain Eukaryota; kingdom Metazoa; phylum Chordata; class Actinopteri; order Cypriniformes; family Gobionidae; genus Pseudorasbora; species Pseudorasbora parva. Next base: position 28,389,786 of record NC_090182.1, read on the forward strand.
AAAGAACACGCTGGCACATGGTCACCTTCCCACTGCACAGTTTGTACAGGTGGACACTAACATATGTTTAGAAGTACAGTGGGCTGAGACCTCCCTGAAAATCTTGTTGTTTTTTTTTCTATTAGACCTTGAAATTGAAAACAGAGCATTTTCGGACTTTCAGAAAAAACTTGATCATCACTGCGGGCGGCAGTGGCTCAGTGGTTCATGTAGATTGTCTACAAACCGAAAAGTTGGTGGTTCAATCCCCGGTTCCACCTGACCAAGTGTCGAAGTGTCCATGAGCAAGACACCTAACCCCAACTGCTCCTGACGAGCTGGATGGTGCCTTACATGGCTGACATCGCCGTCGGTGTATGAATGGATGAATGCGAGGCAAAATGTAAAGCGCTTTGGATGGCCATAGGGTCTGTTAAAAGCGCTATATAAATGCAGTCCATTTACAAACTTGGTGAGTCATCAACCCAAAAGACGGACAAACCAAATTAACATTTTAAAAAGACATTTTATAATTTCTTTTCAGTGATATTTTTCTCTCACTTTGTAAAAAAAAAGACTACCATAAAGGGTTAGTTCACCCAAAAATGTGGACTATTCTGTCATTAATTACTTACCCTCATGTCGTTCGACACCCCTGAGACCTCCATTCATCTTCGGAACACAAATGAAGATATTTTTTGTTAAAATCCGATGGCTCAGACAGGCCTTCATTGACAGCAATGACATTTCCTCTCTCAAGACCCATAAAAAGCACTAAAGACATCGTTAATGTTACTCATCTTACTCCAGGGGCTCTACAATCATAGTTTGAAGCGACGAGAAATGTTTTTGTGTGCAAAAATTAAATAAAATCGAAATAACAACTTTATTCAAACAAGTTCTTGTCTTCCGTCTGGGCCTCTGACATGAACTCACGAAGCACCTCGACGCATGCACGCGAGAATATTTTGAGCACTATGCCTAGACAAGTACAATCAATGTAGAATTCAGCAGCTTACATACAGCGCGTCTTCCTCTGCTTGTAAACAAAGATCCCCGATTCCTCGGCTCTACGTCATATTCTCTCGTGCATGCATCGTGGTGCTTTGTGCAGTGTAAAAAGAAATTCAGGCCCCAACTGAAAATTTTCTAGTGACTGATCACAAATACATTCAGTTGGCCAAATTCAATTTTTGTGAATTAATGCAAAAGAGTTGATTGATCAGTCACTAGAAAATGTTCAATTGGGGCCTGATTTTTTTTTTACAGTGCGAGTTTGCGTCAGATGCCCAGACAGAAGACAAGAATAAAGTTGAATAAATTCACTATTTAGATTTTTTTTGCAAACAAAAACTATTTTCGTCACGTCATACAATTATTGTAGATTCACTGTAGTGAGATGGGCTTTGTAATGACTTCAATGTCTTTAGTGCCTTTTATGGGTCTTGAGAGAGGAAATGACATTGGTGTCAATGGAGGCCTTTCTGAGACATCGGATTTCAACAAAAATATCTTCATTTGTGTTCCGAAGATGAATGGAGGTCTTGCAGGAGTTGAACAGGGTAAGTAATTAATGACAGATTACATTTTTTTTGGTGAACTAATCCTTTAAAGGGTACAACACACAGTTTCTGCCAATCTCATGTTAATCTTGAGTACCTATAGAGTATTATTGCATCATTCATATCTTTGAAAATTCTTTAGTTTTATCAGATTTATAAAAGACAGATATGCTGTACCGATTCTTTCCGAAAACAGCCAAGTTCATGTGCAGTGGGCGGAGCTGAAGAGTCATGAGCACACACACACACACACACACACACACACACACACACACACACACACACACACACACACACACACACACACACACACACACACACACACACACACACACACACACAATACAGCATCGCGGTATCTCTGAATAACTTTTGATTTACTATACGTTTACTATTAACGATCTGAAACGCAAGTGTCAAAGCGCGAAGCGCAAGGAACTTTGTGGGCGGGTCTCGGCGTTGTTGCTATTTTCCCGGCGGGATAAATGGCTCTTGTGCCCGGCGCAAATCTAAAATGGGTTGGTCTGAAGTTATTCATTATTCATAGGAGTGGTTTGGGCGTAACGTGAGTAAACCAATCAGAGCGTCATCCAACATTCCCTTTAAAAGCAGGTGCGCAAGTTCCATTATGGGTTGCTATTATTATGGCGTATTTACCAGGTGCACGCCAGGAGCGGTTCACAGCCGAGGTGACTGATGTTCTTGTAAGAGCAGTGAAAGACAGAGAAGTTGTGTTGTATGGGGATGGGAGAAACCCACCCAAAATAGCGTCGGTTAAACAGGCGTCGGTTAAACAGTTTTTTCCAGTCGATTTTCTTTCCTGGTTCTTGACGGGCAAACCAATTTGTCAGATGTCCTTATATATATATATATATATATATGTCTTGCCACTATTGGGCAAACAGGTCTGATCCTTATTTACTACAATTAGCCTGAATAATAAGCTAGATTTATGCCTATTTTTCACATCTTCGTGGCACACCACAATGATTTCCGTCATCTCATGTGTTAATATTTTTTTAGTGTAACAATTTATGATTTGCAAAAATAACTGTTGCATCTGTGTAGATTACATGAGCAAAGTGTATGCGCGTTGTGCACGCTATACATTATGGTCATGCGCCCTTAAAATAGCATAATGAACAACGCGCAACGCGCCACTGACTTTAGACCAGGTTTTTTCTAGTCAGTGGCGCAATTGTTTAATGGAAAAGCAAAATAGCACCAGGGATTGTTTGCGCCGGAACACGCCTCCTTTTTTGCGCTGAACCGCCCAGGGAGCGCAAGTTCATTCACTAGTTTAGCGGCGTGCTTCTGTGGAGGGAAAAGCGTGCTTTGCGCGGGTGCAAAATAGGAATGACACATGCGTCGGCGTACAAAGTCAATTGCGCTGAGTGCAAGATAGGGCCCCAACAGTTTCAAACAATCTGCAGATCCAGCTTCGAATTGGGCTTTGTTTATTTTAAAAAAAAAAAGGTCACCAAAATGCTGGGAACAAACAAACACACTTGCAGAACTCCGTTGCTGCTCTGGAAAAACAAGCTGCGTAATGTTCCCTAAACGCCATGGGTTCTTTGGGAGGCTGAACAAGGTTATCTTTCCCTCACAACCAGAAACACACTTCTTTAGTGACATTGTTGATTTCGTGGTCTAAAACCAAAATGACATAACTGTAACCTGAACAACTGAGGTGTACTCTTGCTCTCGCTCTGGTTGATGTGTGGACAGACTTATCCGGGGAGAAGTACCCAAACAAGGAATTCTGCCCTTTATGATGTCATACAGGGCCATACTTGCCAAAGTAAAAAAAAAAAAAAAAAAAAAAACCTTTTGGGTGTATGACAAATATTCATAATTAAAGTCATAATATAAAGTCAGAATGCATGAAATAGTTAGACACCCCCTTTAAAGGGGTCCCCTTTAAGTATCTTCCAAGGTGCTTCATAGGAGTTATTTTTATGATTTAGTTTTAATATATACAAACAACAACAACAACAACAACAACAAAAAACTTATAAATTAAAGCTGCAGTCCGTAACTTTTTGCACTCTAGTGGTTAATAAACAGAACTGCATGCATCTTGCGGATGAATATTGCAGCCGGAGCTATTTCTCTTGGTTTATGTCTATGGCGGATCACGCAGGGACTGTGCTCCTCCGCAGCGGTACCTAACAGTCAGGCCTGAAATAGTCCCAATATAAATACTTATTATAAGTGTACCATAATGATTCAGGGTAAGACCAAAACACGGTTTGGAAAATTGATTCATGTTGTACATTCTTATTATATAATTTTTGTAAATCTTGAACACAAAAAAGTTACGGACAGCAGCTTTAAACAACTCTTTAAATCTGAAAAATTAATTTTCATAAAAATGTAATGAATTCTTATGTATTAAACAGCAACATTCTTTATTGCTCATCATCACATTTTTTACACTTTTTTGGCATAAAGGGTTATTTAAGGACTCAGGAGTCAAGAACTATAGAAACCTGCTGAAACTTGTTTGTAAAATTTATTCTAGTGTGATCAGAATGGTGACTATATGTTGGGTTTGGGATCTCTCATCTCTTAAGCATCCATGCACATTTCCACCTATAACTCTTCAAACTGCATCATCAATTTCAAATGTCTGTTATTTCTTGCCAATATTTAATTGTGGATTGAGACCCAGAATATTCCATTTGTTGTCTGCTAACCTGCAGGAATACTAGCAGACAAAATGTGGACTTAAAATAATTTCATGGCGCAAACCAGCAATTACAATCACTTCGAGCAGCTAGTGAATTTACATAATTGTTTCTACTCATCTAAATTACAGAAGAAACATGCATTTATAATCACTTTTATCATGCTTGTGCCATATTCTTTCAAACGATCATATGATTTGTTTCTGATTTATTTATTCTTGACTTTCAGCACTTCAGCACATGATTTTTATACTGATTTTCCCATCAGTCTGACGGATCAGGGTGTCCTGTCAGCGGCACTGCTCAGGGCAGACGAGGCATGAGGAGGAGCAATGCTGCCTCTCTGTGGAGAAGCCCTGCTCTTTATCATCTATCAGCCCCAAATGAGTGGACAGATCAGGTTTAAAAAATGATGAGCGGCTTCTGAGCTGAATTCTATACAGGTGACGTTTGTAGAAACTAAACTGCATGAAAAGAAAAGGCTCACCGGCATTGTGAAGTAATTCTTAATGAAAGATACTTCGTGGACATCACAGACTGAGAAACTTTCTCATTAGCAAAATCTCCCTGTGGATGAATAGAAAGATTTAGATGTTGTTCATATCAAAGGCATGGTGTGTTGTACGCCATGCTACAATATCTGAGCTTAATTGATCTTTTGAAGAAAATCACTTAAAGCGTTTTGCCGAATGAAACAAAATACACACTCATATTTCTCATTTAATTAAAGAAAACATTGCCACTAAATGAAAGCCTCTAGACATTCCACCATGATGAATGTCAGTTTGATTAAAGACATCACATCTATTCAACCTGTGTATTTGAATTAGGTGCTGATGGTGTATCAGGATGTACAGACAGTGTTTAGTCTGAAAATACTTTTGCCAAAAAAAAATCCATCAAGTGATTTGAGTGAATAACGGTGAGCACTGAAGGCTTAAGATCTGCAACAGATCTCCCAATTTGAGTTTAGCCAAATATTAAAACTCTGGTTGCAGATAAAAGTACTTGATGAATCTTTTGTTCATGTTTTCAAAAGAAGTCTCTTATTCTGCACCAAGGCCACATTTATTTGAAACAAAATGCAATAAAAACAATACAAATAACTTTTCTATTTAAAAAATGTAATTTATTTCTGTAATGAAAAAGCTTCTTTTTGAGTCTTCAGTGTCACATGATCCTAAAACATTCTAATATTTTGACTTCAGTCTTGAAAACGTATTATTTTAGCTTAATAGTTTTTTGGAAACCGTGAACATTTTCCCAGGATTCTTGAATGAATAGACAATTCAGAAGAACAACAATTATTTGAAATATAATCCTTTTGTAACTTTCAATGCAATACATACTTATTGAAAAAAAAAAGTTATTAGGTTTTGTTCAAAAATAAATAAATAAATCTTCCTGACCTGAAAACTTTCAAACGGCATTGTATGTCTGAAATCAAATGTTCAGTTTTGTACATTCTCTTTTTCTGTAATTACCCATGCAGGTTAGAATAAAAGACAAATCAACATTATAATGGGACAACTAGAGTGCAAAAATAGTTCTGCCTCAATTGAGATGATTTACATATTGATTCAGTTCAATTATGACATTATGTTGTTAAATATATTTATCGAATGACCACTAAAATCTATAAGTCACAATTGTCACACTTGCTATGTAAGTTTCTGCTGTCTCTTTTTCTCATGTAATACAATCATTTCAATTTAAATCAATATTTCATGTTCTGGTAAGCAGGTTTGGGGGTAACGCATTACAAGTAACTTGAGTTACGTGATAAGATTACGTTTTCAAGTTACTAGTAGTAATGCATTCCTTTCAACAACATATCAGTTACTTTACTATTTAAAAAAAGTAACAAGTTACTTTTTCGCATTTATTTGACTGAAAGCTCTCTTCTCCCCATGTTGAGAGAAATCAAGAGTAAGTGCAAAGGCGTTGTGTGTGAACAGGTTATTGTAGTTCTAGACTAAATGTGAGCATTTATCTATCTCACTTGCACAGGAAAGATTAAGTCCTCCTCAAAATGAATAAAATCCTTCAAATGCAAAATAAGAATAGCCTACTATGCAAACATCCAATAATTAAATATTAAATATTATAAACAAATATTTTTATGCATTTAATCTACTTTATTGACCAATGTTTTGCTGCTAACTTTCGATGATTCAGTTAAACCAAAGGCAAAAATTACTTTCGATTTTTAGATTTTATTGGTGAAGTTAGTGTTAAACTTTTTTCTCCTGCTTCCTATTCTTCCATTATCCAGAATGGCAGCACAGCTGAAAGATTTGTTTGAGCTGCGCCCTCTACTGTACATGCGTGAATTTGCATTTTTACCTTGCCCTGAGGTTTATCATTTACATTTTGGTGTAAAGAAACATTTACAAAAATATAACTTTTTTGTTATAAAAAAACAAAGGTGAGAAAAAGTTACGCACAAGTAGCGTAACACATTACTTTCCTTAAAAAGTAGCTAAGTGACTAAATGATTTACTTTTTAAGGGAGGAACGCATTATTGTAATGCATTACTTTTATAAAGTAACTTTCCCCAACACAGATGATAAGTAGTGTTGGGGTCGTCAATTAAATTGCTGGGGTCCAAATGACCCCAGTGGGAATGTTGGTAAATTTGCAGGTAAATTATCTTGTGCTACGAGCGGCTGGATGTACACTATTTCTAACTTATAACTACGTCCACATGAACTTATAAATCTGCCTCACCTTGTGTGTGTGTTAATAAGACATTTTAAATAATTTGATTACACCTTCAGCTGTAGAGTCTGGTACTTTCAGCTCTCCTTTTACCATCCATTCCACAGAATTTCCCATAAAATCAATCACAGAAAATGCAAAAATGTACCATAACTAGCAGCACAACAGCTCTGGCATGTCTGTGATGTGAGGACTGAAGCATGCTTAAGTTTTAATGGTGGTGAGAGTTATTGGCTTCTTCTTTGTAGTTTGATCCAAATGCCTTTCTCAGGACGCAAAATGAGTTCCCCCAGAGGCCGCAGTTCCTCACGGCTCTGACATGCCGTTACGTCAAAGTGACGCAAGATCGTAGCAAGAACTACCTTCTCCTCCATCATGGCGAACCGCTGGCCTGGAGCCACAAATACACAGAAAAAGAGAAATTGGGAAAGAAAGAATAAGGTCTCAGAATGGCAAGAAGACCAAGAAAGGGGAGACGTTCATGAAGTACATTTCTACAGATGCTCTTATTTGGAGTTTTCCTTCCTGGAAGGCAGTGGAGATGAGTCGAGTGCTGAAATAATACATCTCCCAAGCTATGTGGCTCTCTTTTAATTTTGTTAGAAGCTTCTTCTTGTGTGTGGCCAGTGACCTGAACCTGCACACACCACTTGCTGTGAAACAATCTGTCTCATTCAGAGGTGGGACAGAGGCCCAAACATTGGGAGATAGTGTGGGATATAAGTACACTGCATCTATCATTCAGCTAGTGCTGCTCAATATGTAGATTGTCTCATGTGTGAAGTGGAAATAAAAACTTGACTGCAGTAAGTTCTGGGGATGTCATAAGGCTAAGATTGAGAACCAATAATTGATTCAAATTCATAACCTGAATGATGCTACTGAATCTACAGTGGGAAACAGAAAATGTAGCCCGTAGTCTTATTATTGAGCAAATGACTCTTACAAATTAGAGTAGTCTAATTATACAGCAATTTACTCTTATGATTTTTTTGTGTGTATCAAAATCATGCAACGCAACCAGTGTAATCTGATTACAGAGTAAAATGTGATGATATTATAATGTTCGGTGCAGCAGGGGAGAAAAAAACTGAATATAAAATTGCTTTTTATTTATTTTTAGTAAACTGTGGTTTACTGAAGAACAGGCTTGTGCACAATTCAGAATTGAATTGATAATGACTTCCAAATTCCAATTCAAGTCTTGAATTTGAATTGATGTCAAAAACAGGATATAGAATTACAATTCAAAATTGAATTAAAGGAATCAGAAAAATTAAGAAATTCATATACATGTCCATCGTACCTGTTGAGAGAATCTAAAGTGTTGCAGGAAAAATCTTTAGAGCAGAACGGAGCAGACTCGATGATAAAACATTTAGAAGAGCTCTTGAGAATTAGATGCATCAGTGTTGCTCAGTGAGTATTGGAATTAATGATAACTGCCTTTATAACAACTTGTGTTGTTTGATTACTTTGAAATGAAAATAACATTGGAACAAAACGAATTAAACAACATTAAGGGGGTCATTTATTTCAATTGATCTTTATCTATATTTTAGAACAAAATCTATGCAGGGTTGAGGAGTGACACTGTAAAAAAATTAATCATGGGTCTAAATTATCAAATGATGTGATAAGTAAGGGATGATGGTCACCCAGCCGGTTGTTATCGCAGAATAAACCCCAACAGAGTGATCAGGACACGTCTTGCATCACTCTGAAGGGGTTTATTCTGCAAAACAACCGGCTGAGGGTACATTATCCTGCTTATTACACGGCTACTCAAATAAATTAGACACAAAATATTGTCTTGAGATTAAATATTTTATTAGCTCTTACGCAAAGCTTCCGCGAAGAAAAACAGTTCCAAACTGCTTTAAGCCTTTATCTATTTCTGCTAAATGTTGAAAATGAATGCTGAAAGGGTTAGTTCACCCAAAAATGAAACTAAACCTATGATTTACTCACCCTCAAGTCATTATAGCTGTATATGACATTCTTCTTTCAGACAAATACAATCAGAGTTATATTTAAAAAGTCCAGGCTAACGTTAATCCCAGCAGTAGTTGTAGCTGTTTTTGAAGTCCATAAAAAAATGCAGCTGTCCGTCAAATAACGTGCTCCACACGGCTCCGATGGGTTAATAGAGCCTTCTGATTCGAATCGATGCGTTTGTGTAAGAAAAATATCCATATTTAAAACTTTATAAAGAAAACCCGCCTTGAAGTCTTCCATTGTAGCCATGGCTGTTTAATTATTTAACAGCCACAAGATGGCGCCAGCGTTAAACATAGAAGTAGTACCGGTCAAGATAACTCCTAGTACCCGGATGAGCGGTTGTTATCTGGAAATAACATACCGCTGGAATGCGCGATTGACCAATCAGAATCAAGTATTTCACAGAGCCGTGTAATAATTAAAAATAGTGTGTATATTTTTAGATATTATTTAGAAGAAAATTGCGGTTCACTGTTGTATAGAAATAAAACCAAGAGATACACTTTCCTAATTTTTTTAAAGAAATGTAAGCAATTTTGAGGCCTGAATTGAGGAACTGATTAAGCTGACAAAATTAAGGAAAATAAGGTTACTTATTTTAAGAGAATTAGCTCAATTGTGCAGGTTTATTTTAAAACCATTTAGTAACCATTGCTAGTTTTCAGCATGCTTTGCATATGGCTGAAAATGGAGATTAATATTGGAAGGAAGGAAGACAACTTTAAAGGATTCTGAGCCCATAATAAGTCAAATTGCTAATGCATATCTCATAGATGTCAGAGCGGAAACACTGGAGCAGCCTGTTATAATTTGGATGAATTATCATCATACTGACTATATCACAAAGTTTTGATTGTGGTATTCCATTGTTTTGCGAGGCGCAAGACATGATGTAAACAAACATTCACGTGGCATCTTATTGTTATGCGAAACCTTATTTATATGACATATTTGCATTACATTGTCTCATTCACCAGTACGTCAGTGGTATGTAATGTATTTTATGTTCATTTGTGAATACAATTAGCTTTCTGGTGATTGTTTTTGTTACATTTTTAAGAGATATGCATAAGCAATTTTACTTTTTATGGGCTCAAGAGTTCGTCTTCCTCCATTTCGAAACAAGTAAAAAAAAAAGTAAAGAAATGCTTATATTATGGAGCAAACCACCCTGGTGATGTCACACACTGTAGTATTGCAAGATGGTGGTGCCCTTGCTCCAAAAGCTATAACAAAACATCTCTTTTTCTTTAAAATGGTTACATTAATCGTGTCTGTTATATAACAGTTCACTAAATAATGCATTTAAATACTTTAAATAACCCTAATCGTTAAATTCTTTATGATTCCCATTCTTTATACATATGGCCCATCTAATAAAATGCAGTCCTTTGTCTTGTCCAGTTATATCATTATCCTGTGCTTCCCAACCTTTTTGTCTTTTGTCTCACAGCCCTTGCTAAGAAGGTTCATCAACACCAAAATGGAAATGTACTCTTTTTTCACATTATTTCATATTATACTGGATAGCATTTAGCATTATCATTTCTATTATAAGTCACTTTTATACCACTTTATTTTTGTGTGAGTGTTATCATTCTGTTATTTTTCTTACCGATGCAGTTTCTTGGCCCTGCAGAAAAGGGGATGTATGCATATGGATGCCTCCCTTTGCAGTTCTCTGGCAGAAACCTTTCCGGTTGAAATTCCTCAGGTTCTGGAAAGTAGCGGGGGTCCCGGTGAAGAGCATATGGTATGATAACAGCGTTCACTCCTTTTGGAACTTTGAACCCATCTGCAAACGAGCAACAAAGCAACCTCAGTCAGTTGAATTCATGTGAATACATGTCACAGAATTTCAACAATAAAACAGGATTCAGCGCACTGCACACATGCCAAACTATACCGCTGTGTGGGAGACAGAATAAAGCTTTTATACATAATTGATAAACGGATGCATTTATTGCACTTTACAGACACTTTCTGTCATGAATATTTTTGTTTTCATGAACAAAATGTTTTTGTTTTCATGAATTTCATGAACTGTTTTCATTCTAGCTGCTCTTTCATTTAACCTTGGAAAATAAACACTCAGGCTGCTTCATATTTGACAATGGGAGATGGAAATAGAAGTCGTGACATCTGCTGTTACACTGAGATGCAAATAATGAGTGTGGCATCAAAAAGTGCAGATCTTTGATCTTGCGCCGTTCGCTGCGCCGTTTGGCAAGGTTACAAACTGCTGCCACCTACTGATGTGACAGGCCTCGCATATGCTACGAGCAAACAGAGGCACGGAGGGAAAGATCCGCAGACTCTCCTTGATGACACACTCCAGGTAGCGCAACTTTTTCAGGTCCTCCACCCCCACGTGGCGCTCTGACGAACCTGCCAATCAGAACACAGGAGATGCAGCTTAACTCGAAATTAGGTTATTAGGAAACATTCCCAAGCTGTTTCTTGACTACTGAGTAAACATAACTGCTTTAATAGAGAACACATTATGGTAGGCATTATGCTAAATGGAACACATCACACATTGTGAGAAAGACTTGTGTACCAAACACTTCCTGTAGTTCTGCCTGCACTGCCTTCTGGACCTCAGGATGGGAGCCAATCAGATGTAAGGCCCAGTTCATTGAAGCTGCTGTGGTATCATGACCCTGTTAAAAAGAATAGCCCTTAAAACAATGTTCAACCTTTATCTTGACAAACTTTCCTTTTCTATTTTTGTTTGTACCTCAAACATGAAGGTGTCCACTTCCTCCTGAATGTCCTCATGACTCAAATGCAGTCCGTTATCATAAGTAGTTTTTAACAGCATATCTAGGAAGGCCTGTCTCTTCCTCGGTCCCTGGTCAGAATCACTGTCAGGTTTAGAGCTCATGAACTTCGCTCTTTCCTTGATCACCTTTGGGTCAAGAAAACAGGTTTGTATGTAACAATTATAAATAGGTTTTTTTGGCTACAGTGTGCTTTCCACCTTTTTTTAATGTAATGTGTATTTGGAATGTGCAAGGCTTCCGGTGTCATTCGCTTTCAGAGCAAAAAAATGGCCATTACACCTGCTCGATATTGCAAATTAGTATTTGTTATCATATTATTTTAATGTATTATTAAAATAAACACTGTTTTTAGAGCAATTAATTTTACAGTTTACAGCACTTTGTTATTGTTTTAATTATTTACCTGTTAAATCGGAAGTCTCATACATTCACAGAATATATATAAAAAATTTGAGACCAACATTATTCTGACACTTTGATGCTAATGCGACTTTTACACTAAAGACTGATAAAAAAATTGCATTGCTTGGTACTTGGTTGACCTAAATAGGTATTATCTAATTATGTACTTAAATTCCTTAAATTCGAGTCGGGAGTTCATCACAAACACACTGAGCATCTACAGCACCTGTAACCCTGGTAGGAGGTTTTTTCCATTCTTACTCTTTAACGCAATTCTGCTTCTCTGTTTTTGATCATGCCATTTAAAGACGTTAATTTCTGGGAAAAATTTTCAGTGATCCAGTAATCAAAATCATTCAAATTAGCGCTAATGTACAGTCTAGGCTGATCACATCAGAGAATAGAGACTCACACAGTGATGGGGAAAATTAACCGTGATTAACTGCATGCATGTACAAACCCGATTCCAAAAAAAGTTGGGACACTGTACAAATTGTGAATAAAAAAGGAATGCAATAAATTACAAATCTCAAACTTATATTGTATTCACAATAGAATATAGAAAACATATCAAATGTTGAAAGTGAGACATTTTGAAATGTCATGCCAAATATTGGCTTATTTTGGATTGCATGAGAGCTACACATTCCAAAAAAGTTGGGACAGGTAGCAGCTTGAAAAGTTAAATGTACATATAAGGAACAGCTGAAGGACCCATTTGCAACTTATTACTTCAATTAGCAACATGATTGGGTATAAAAAGAGCCTCTCAGAGTGGCAGTGTCTCTCAGAAGTCAAGATGGGCAGAGGATCACTAATTCCCCCAATGCTGTGGCGAAAAATAATGGAGCAATATCAGAAAGGAGTTTCTTAGTGAAAAATTGTAAAGAGTTTGAAGTTATCATCATCTACAGTACAGTGCATAATATTATCCAAATATTCAGAGAATCTGGAACAACCTCTGTGTGTAAGGGTCAAGGCCAGAAAACCATACTGGAGGCCCGTGATCTTGGACCCTTAGACGGCACTGCATCCGGTACAGGAATGCTACTGTAATGGAAATCACAACATGGGCTCAGGAATACTTTCAGAAAACGTAATGTGTCGGTGAACACAATCCACAGTGCCATTCGCTGTTGCCGGCTAAAGCTCTATAGCTCAAAAAAGAAGCCATGTCTAAACATGATCCACAAGTGCAGCCGTTTTCTCTGGGCCAAGGCTCATTTTAAATGGACTCTTCTCTTCTGAACTCTTCTGAAGCCTGCATCTCTGATGGTATGGGGTTGCATGAGTGCTTGTGGCATGGGCAGCTTACACATCTGGAAAGGCAACATCAATGCTGAAAGATATATCCAAGTTCTAGAACAGCATATGCTCCCATCCAGACATCTTCTCTTTCAGGGAAGACCTTGCATTTCCCAACATGACAATGACAGACCACATACTGCATCAATTACAACATTATGGCTGTGTAGAAGAAGGATCCGGGTACTGAAATGGCCAGCCTGCAGGTCCAGATCCTTCACCCATAGAAAACATTTGGCGCATTATAAAGAGGAAGATGCAACAAAGAAGACCTAAGACAGTTGAGCAACTAGAAGCCTGTATTAGATAAGAATGGGTTAAGAATGGGATAAGAATTTATTCACAATTTGTAGTGTCCTAACTTTTTTGGAATCAGTTTTGTATTATATATATATATATATATATATATATATATATATATATATATATATATATATATATATATATAAAAAATCAAAACAGATATGAATCAAAATTTAAAAATATGAATAAATATAAGCAACTTCAAAATATGAACTCTTTCTCCACAACAAGGTTTTTTTTTTTTTTTTTTTTGACAGTCACTGCCAACATTTTTTATAATTTTCACAAAATGTTCATGGCCCCCAGATTTTGTTTTATGAATATTTGAACATGCGATGCATGTATAAAAAGAAAGAACAGAGCCTCAGAGAAAGAAAAGCAGCATATTCAGAATGATGATAGCTATAGTCCTATTTCATTCTGTAATGTTAGGCAGTTTTGATTAATATTCTATTTAATGTTGCTGATCCTACATATGCATACGATTACATATGCTATCACTTGCTTCTGCTTCCTTTTCCCCTGTGTTTTGGCCCAGAGATTCAGTACTCTTTCAGAAGATGCGTAATAGCATCCCCCACCATTTAACAGTGAAAACGCAGAAAGACAGAGATTTTCGATAATGGCAGGGAGGGGTTGTCTCATTAATTTCTACACTAATATTACATAAATACTAACACTGATCACTCACACTTGCAGTGAAAGAGTGAAGAATCTTCAATCTTTTGGAATGTTCTTTGCCTTCCTTCAACATGCTGTAGATCCAGTCTGGCCACAGCCATGGTGCTCTCTGTCTCTTGGTGATGATGTCACTCATTCTGCAAAAGATTGAGATTATAAATAATGTATGTTCTCAGAGAGGACAACATCTCATGCAGAAGGGGAGGTTCTAGCGACCTTGTTCAACGATCCCTAAAGGTTCACTGAAGGTGACAAAAATCCTGAAACTTTATAGAACATTAGGGTCGTTCCTAAAACATCTTCTTTTGGCCATGAAAGTGCTGCAGTTCAAGCTTTCCTGATCGGGGGTGTCCAATATTGTTTATTTCATGGTCACAGAGCAACTTTATAAAGAGGACATTTGGGGTATTAACAGAACCCACATGGTCCTCTGTTGGTAATATAATAATGTTCCCAATAGGACTTTGGACATCCCATTGGTTATTCTATGGTCACACGGCATAATTACAAAGAGGATATATGAAGCATATAACATTAGTTCTGCCAGGTCACGTTAGTCAAGCTCTTATCAGCTGACTGACACGCTGTGATAGGCACTGTATTCCTAAAGGTAGATGTGC
The DNA here is from genome assembly GCF_024679245.1 of Pseudorasbora parva. Lineage (NCBI taxonomy): Eukaryota > Metazoa > Chordata > Actinopteri > Cypriniformes > Gobionidae > Pseudorasbora > Pseudorasbora parva. The sequence continues at coordinate 28,404,837 of NC_090182.1, forward strand.
TACCTATAGTGATATAGTGCCTATTACAGCATTTATATATAAGCTCCTTGAGTACTATTAGCTGTTATCGCATTTCTCCAGAGCTATTTACTCTCCTCCATCCCCAGCTCCTCCTCTCGTCAGTCAAGATTTGGCATTCTGATTCCACCTGAATCCGACTAAATTCCAGAATTATTTTGTATATTTTAATATTGACATTAATGCTATCTGCAATGCATTGTTGCTTCTGTTCTGCTTACCCTAGGATGGTTTATCACTGTTCTCCCTGCACTTATCCATGCTAGGCTTCAAGGATGGGAAGTGAGCTCTTGCCCAGAACAGAACCATACTGCCAATCTAAACTATATGCTAATTATCTATCATCTTTGACGATGACAGAATTGGGACTGTCATCAGAACAGAACATATACACGTGTGGTCCTCTTTTGGTCATATTAACGTTCCTGATATGACTTTAGGTGAATGTTCCATATTGGTTATTCAATGGTCACATAAGAACGTTACAAAGAGGATATTTAGGATGTTAACAGAACATTTCCACATGGTCTTCTGTTGGTCATATTATAACCTTCCTGATATGAGTTTAGGGGAACGTTCCATTTATGTTATTCTATGGTCACAGAGCAATGTTACAAAGAGGATATCAGTGATGTTAAAAGGAAGTTCTCATACAGTTCCCTGTTAGTCAAATGGAGGTGCTTAATTTGGGACTGCAAACATTATGGGAATGTATTGTAGAGGGAATTTCAGTCCTATAGTAATGGTCCCGTATGATAACCGTCTCGAAATGCTCTATGAATGTTACCAAGTGACGTCCTTGACCCCTAGTGGGGATGTTCTGAGAATCTTCTGGGAACATCAAATTTCCAAATAAAATATGGTCCCCTAAACATTCTGAGAACATCCTGAATGTTCTGTGAAGGTCCCTAAAACCTTCAAAGAACTACACATCATGAGTGCCTCGGAACATTCTAGGAACGTACATTTTCTACTGGGGATTGCTCCCCTATTTATTAGTAAGAATAAATGCTCTAAAATTAAAGTAGACTACTTACTTATAGACACTTTGAACATAATCAGAGTCAGCATTACTCTGAGCATAGATCTTCTTTCCCATTGCAGTTTCTGTTCCAGACAAACACATCCCAAATGTGTTATCAATGGTTATTATAACTAAGTGATAAGTGTAGGGCTATTTTACATCAGTATGCATAAGCAGAGTGTAAAGTAAGCAGCAGCAAAACCTCATCAGCACTCTCACATTGTGCTATCACACTAGATATGGAAAGATTGTACTGTACCACATATGATGTCCAAAGCACACAATGTTATGTGGCTGAAGCAGTTGAAAGGCTCTCCGTCTCCCTGCTTCTGCATCTTCTGAATCAAAATATCAGTTTGTTCATTCATCACTTCCAGGAAGTCAGAGAGGATAGAGAAGTGGAAGGTTGGAGTCAGCATTTTACGCCGGTTACGCCACTTCTCCCCTGTGCTGTGGGAAGACAAGTTGGTAAGAGTCAAGTCTGTGACCTTGACATAGCTTAAACGTGAACATTTTATATTCAGTTTCTGTGTTTTTGGACTCTGCTGTGTTTGGACAGATGGCCAGTAACCTTGTGTCCAGTGTGACTGATTATAAACTGTGCTTTTGATAGATTTAGTTTGCAGTGCTTGATGCAAGCTGCTCTTGAATATGAGACATGAGATCTACCAGTTTGGCAGGTGGTCCTCTAGCATATGTGAAACAAAGTTTAATTTGACTTTAGATGTTCAGAGTTTTGAAGGACATGATTGCAACATATTTTTAGGTAGGAAGGACATCATTTTTAGGCAACAGAGAGATACAAGACATCACTGCTGCTGTTTCTACTTATCAGATGCTAAAAGCATGCATGTAAATGCAGATACCCACAGAGAGTCAAACAACATCAAGAAAAAATGTCCTAAGTTAAACAGTATTTTCAAAAATATGAGGGTTAAACAATTTTTCCCCTACACAAAAAACTCCCCTCATCTACCATTGGTCAAAGATAGAGATAATACCACCCCAATCTCACTCTACTGGTTGAACCTTGTCAGTCTGGTCAGATGCTCAAACAATAAAGGTCACTGTATTAATGCATTTTGGGGGTAATTGGCATTCAAGAATTTTTTTACTGATGCTACCAAATTAATTTAATGTATACAAATCATATATGTTAACAGTGAACATTGCAACAATTGTAAACTATTTGCATAATAAAGAAAGCTCAATGTAATAATACAAATTAAATAAAAAATGGTGGAAAACCCACCGTACCTAGTGAGCAGGCCTGTGCCGAGCCAGGGGTGCAGGAATTTATACGAGTATGACTTGTCAAGGTGTCTGGAATTACTGAGGACCACCTGATGGGAAAACATAGGTATGAGAATGACCAGGAAACTGTGGGGAAAACATTATTATACACCTCAAAAATAAAATGGAGAGGATAACATTTCATAAATAGGCACCTCAATATTCTCTGCATGATACAAGACCAGGAAGGGGACTGGACCCACCCACACCTTTGCTAGAGGAAGGTGTCTGTTTTCATTTGTGCTCTCAATAATCTGGTTGAAAAAATCTTTAACAGAAACACACTTTTATAATTTTACAGTTAAATTATCATTGTTAATTAATGGCAACAAGAGTGGATGCTAGTCAAAAAGATAACAATCCCTTACCGCCTGCATTGGTTTTAAACTGCAGTGCATTGCCAATGATTGGATAAGCACCTGGCATTCCTGGAATTGGTCTCATTTCATTCCATTTTCCTATATAATTTTTAAGTGGATGATATGTGGTAGATGCCAAAAGAAGTAGAAGAACGGCTGTAAATATAATCCCCAGGATGTACAATCCAAAAAGGACGCCCATTTTGTTGGGATTAAGCTCGTCGTAACTAATGCTCTGAATGAGGAGCACAGACTGCTTCACAGTGAACTTCAGACTTACACCGTAACTATTTTACTCTTAGTACAAACAGAGTGAGAGAGAGAGAGAGAGAGAGAGAGAGAGAAAAGCACTCCTGGGTTAATCAAACAGATGGAGTTATGATACATAACTGGGACACGTGCAGGTTATCTGTGGGTAAAGTGCCTTCTGCTAAAACATTAACAGACAGCAGAACTAATGCAGCAATACTATGATCTGGCATACTGATGGGCTTTTTGTGTGTGTCTGTGTGTTGTGGTTTACTATCCCAAATTCAGCAGTCTTTATCCCATGGAAGGGGTCTGCCAAGTCTTTTGTTTAAGATAGAAAAGCACCTTTTATCCTCATGCTTTATCAAAAAACAATATCAGTGCAACATTATTAACAATATTATTTGTGAAAGTGAATGAATTAAAAAAGAATCTATGGTGATAGCTGTGATATATTACTGAACAATTGCCAGTTTATACATAACAGTTTTATTGCAAATGACCACCAAGGAGGAGAAGTCTCAATGAAATGATGAACCGAACAGTCTGGTAGGTTAAATCAGTATTATCAACCATCACTGTAAAAAAAATATTAAGGCTATGCATTGTTATATTTTAATAAATATGTTGGCCTCACACATAAGTTTAAGCTTAAGTTAAAAAAAAATACTTAAACTTTACATATGCTTTAACTTGCATTAACAAAACATGTTTGGCACTCATTCTTCGAAATTGTAAAACAAAGAAAAGCAACACGGATGCATGAGTTAATTTGTCTTGTTAGCTTCAGATTGTTCTCCAGGCCATTGTGGATATCCAAAAATCCAGTTAATGGATCTAAATCCATAATCTGAAGGCACTGCATGTGACAATTTGTAACTGGACATATTGTGACATACCATGCAATGAATCACCCGTTTTGCATTCATCATGTCTGCCCCGTTAAGCTCTTTCTTTTAATTACAAAATGAACTCCCCTGCTATGGCATGACAGGCTGAAATTTCTTCCTCACATGCAATGGAAACCGGCTCAACTGTTTCCGATGAATCTGGCCACCTGAAAGCAGAATGTATTGGTTGTTTACTCAAACATAAAGAAATATTTTCATTATGTGAACCTCTTCTCTACTAGGACTCGGCCTTATAGAAAGTCATAATTAATCTCCAGTGTCCCAAAAGATAAATAATCTCTATATTTTACAAAACACTCACACACATTCCTGTTAATTAAAGCCCCTTTTGTCATTGGTTATTTTTCTGGTTCATTCATTTGTTGAGTCTACACAGCATATGCCATATAGACTGAACAGTTAATTAGTTCAGGCTTTAAAGATATATTTAAAAAAAAACATCAACAAAGAGCAATACATTTAAATAAGGTAACACTAACTCAGAAAAAAAGGTTCAACAGGGTTCTATATAGAACCCTAGGGTTTTTGACTCAATTTTAAAATGCCCCTATTATGCTTTTTTGAATATTACCTTTCATGCAGTGTGTAGTATAGCTTCTTGTGAATGTAAAATGTCTGCAAAGTTTTAAAGATCAAAGTGCACCACAAATAAAGTCATTGTTCCATAAAGAAAGAATCGATACTCAACACCAGATATGATACTTAACACCAATTCCAGTCTTTCTCATCTTCGAACAAGCCATTGTCAGACTTTTTAAGAAATTGGGTGGAGTGCTATGTATATAATGACAATATTTTAGTATTTTTTGACATTGGATGCATTTTAACCTATAGTAGGAGACCTCCAAAACAAAATTAGGACCTGTTAAAAGTGCACTATGCAACTTAAAAAAATTAAAGCACCAGTTTTTCAATAACGGAATAATTTGTGAGGGTAAAAGGCATATTTAATATTATAATAAACTGACTTTAACATTTGTTTATATGACATGGTTATTCAGATGGTAGATATCATAAAGAGATAATCATCATATTTATAACAAAAATATGATAAATATAATACAAATATATTTAGTTGTAAATATAATACAAATATATTTATACAAAAACTTAATTAAAGTATAATGGAATCTCATTTAGTGCTTTCAGATTCTTTATTAAAACAAATTGTATTTTTAAAATGTTTTTATATTAACATATTTTAATATTTATTTAATGAATTATATAATATTAATTATTCACAGTAATGAAATATTGTATTAATCAAAATAAACAGAAAATACTTCAAACTTTGCTAAAGAGATTTTTTTTGCACTAGTACATGAACTGAGACATGATTAAAAAAACTAATTTTTCTTAAGGTGTGCTTTTAGCCCCATTGTACTCTAATACTCATTTATATTTATAATAGCCTTTATTGCCTATTTTAATTGTGTATTAATATGGTCTTAATAAAATAACATAAATATGACGTATGTTATGGATACTAGTATTAACTCATAAAGTTATATTAACTCATAAAGAAAAATATTTTACAGGCGTTAAAGAGTGACCAACTTTCTGCTAAATATTCTACAGTAGTCTACTATATGATAATATACACACTGGGATGCTCGAGCTTTAAACCCATGTTTGCAATGTTAAAACAAACTACCAAATTAAATTTTGCAGATCAACCACTGTCTGTAATGTCGATTGTAGTTTGTAATCTACCTGTTAATGGGACGACATTCTGGAACTGCTGTCTCCACAGAAAGCGTGCACTTCTACAAACTTTGAGCGATGCTGTGGAGCGAGCGGGAAAACACGGAACAGATAAGCGGAATTAGTGGATTTTTAGCGGAATAGAACGCTTTTATGGGAATCCTCTGGGGGTGAGGGAGGGAAAGTGGGCAAGAGGGGCACCTTAGCCGATGAGGGCAAAGGAGCAGTGGCTCTAGCCACCGGGGCACCCCCCTGTGCATGGCCCTGAGTATGAAGTAACGTAGCTCTGTTCATCATATTAGATATATTTGAGTGTGTTGAAAATAATGTTACGACGTTACTCCCTGCGTTCGCTCAGTGGCTGCTGTGACACTTGTTCACACTGTTAAGAGTAAAGCGCTTCTGCCAAATAAAACCAGAAACCGAGGGTAATGCAGATATGACGAAATTGACAGGCAAATCCCTGACTTTATGTTGAGACGTCCTAGCTCCTTAGTTAAAATAGCAATTTTCTTCCAATTTACAAATAGTTGGAAACATTTAAGATATTGTAAGTACTCAACTGAACAAAATATATAACACTGGCCTATTGTTTTTTGGATATTTTACTGCAAAAAATACAACATAGTGCACCTTTAAAAGAGCACTGTGATCATTTTAGCGGCATCTAGTGGCGAGGTTTCTGAATTGCAACTGCCCACCTCTCCCCTACCTTTCGAAGCACATAGAAAAGCTACGGTGGCTGACACAGGACAGACATGTCGTTTTCTGACAGCAGACAGCAGAGAGTAGTTAGCGCTTGGCAGAGCAGTTTGTCCATTTAGGGCTACTGAAATGGCCCGTTCTAAATTAATAAAAACATAATAGGTCATTATGTATGGTGTATGTTTACACCACTGAAAACATAGTTCTGTCAATAGATCCTCATAAATATTACACACCGCACCTTTAAAATAGCATAATAGGGGTTCTATATATTGTTCTATATATTAAGCGCCTGTCAAAACCCTTTAAGGTTTTATTTAGAACCTTTTCTTCTAAGATTGTTACAATAGTGTAATTGCATTACTTTTATATTAGATTAAATAATAAGCCGGGTACCACACTGACCAACAGAGCCGAGCAGGGGCATGTTTCCTCCTTCCCCATCAGCAGAGGGCAGACGCCTCCTGCTAGGTGTGGCACACTCCAAGAACCCACTAGCTGTAGAGCTGGTGATACCCATACTGAAGCCTGTCACACCCATAGGTGTGCTCTCACCTAAGCATACAGAAAAAGCTTTCATTGTCATCTTGCTTTTCTGAAATTACTTATTTTTATGAATTAAATCGTAGAGTGCAAAGTCATAGTGTGCTTGTGCTGTTCTTCATGCCACTGGCTAAATCAGCCACCTGCTTTGTAAAAGTGACGCACCTTTGCCAAGCCCTCGACTTGTCCTCATGTTACAGGCAAAATCCATAGGTGTGAAGGACCTTTTCATAGGGGTGTCAGACTGCAGAACAAAAACATGGCATGAGTTACATCTAACAATAGACTCCACCGTATTTCCCTCATATTTCAAGCACTGTTACCACAGCAGTGTCTGAATCAGGAAAGTATCTATATCACTTCTTGTAGGATGTGGTCTCTTGTTTCTACAAGGTTGTATAGAAATGCAGTTTTGGTATTTGGTTTTGTTCCACATTAAACTGCAGGTTACCTATAGCTACAGTATAACTGCCTAACATCTGATACCACAACAATAACTAATCCTGACATTTGCATGTACGCTGTCAAGACTGTCACATACTTCTGTTTAATGTATGCATTGTCATCTGTTTTTTCAGCTGCGCTATACTTTTGAAATGTATAAAAGTTTGACTGGGTTTAATACTATTCCAGTCAATCCACATTTAATTCAATGTCTTACTTGCCGTGAGTATTTGTATTTAAAAATGTACTAGCCATTTAAAGTTGCAGTCTATAAAGTTTTTGATTAAAAATGATCCCAAATAAATTGAGCAAGAATATAACCAGCCAGTGTTCAAAATGATCCCCTTACCTTACCCTAATTCACAACGGTAAGCTTGTAATAATGTGTTATAATTTAAATGGAACTGGTATCTTTCAGTGGGAAATATGAGCTTCCACCGTTCGTCTTTGCATCATCACATCATGTCTATGCTATATGTATGTATGTGGATGCAGCAGGTGGTGGATTGTTTGTGGCCTATTCTTACAGCAGCTGGAGTGTAATTAAACTTGTCATTTTCATGGCGCCTTGTAATCTAGAAAGTTCAAAATGACAACCATCGTTGAAAACTGATGGCGACAAAGAGGTAAAACTTACAGACTGCAGCTTTAAATTTAAGTAAAAATGGTTTTAAAGTAAATCCTACACCAATCTCTTCAACCCCCACGCCCCCAGTGCATATACTGTGCTATGATCATAATTGTACGGAATTACTCTGAATGTATGAGTAGTATTGGGCCGAGACAGAGACTCCAGCATCAGGTTAGGCTCTCTCAATGGTGGGAGATTGTTTACTGCGTGCATGACACTGGTAGCTCCACCTCTTAGGATCCTCCCTCTGAGCTAAGAGATACAGAGAAAGAGTTTTACAGAGAGTCTGCAGTTTTGACTGTGAAATCAAACCAAATCATTGCAGACTGAATAGCCAAACATCTTTAAATACACAGATCGTTTGATATATTTCAGCATATATTTTTTCTAATTTAAAAACAATACAAATAATGGGGAAGCCATGGCAAAAAGCTGCCCACTGCTCCAGGTGTGTGTGTCCAAGGTTTGCAGTGTGTGCTCCCTACTCACTGCTTTTACTGTGTGCACTAACTTGGATTTGTTAAATGCAGAGGACAAATTCTCGTTGCATGAGCATGAGTTGCTGGTCTTCACATCTTGTCACTTAATTAAAATGTAGATATTAGTTTAAGATGGTTTGAACTTTCTATAAAAGAGCAAAGGGCAACCATGTTTACTGTTTCTAATGTCATGTCAACCTTTCACCCATTGGAAAAAATACTGCTATCTCTGTTTACAGAGATCAAAGTCCTCATTTTTTTCAGGATTCTTAATGAATATCATTTATTACAAATGGAAATATTTTGAAACTTGATTAAGGTCTGTACTGTCCCTTTTGATCAATTTCAAAGTCCTTGCTTAATAAATGTATATATTTTTCTGAATCCAAACATTTGAATGGTAATGTATGTATGTGAAATATCCATATGTTCTTTTCTAGCAAATAAATTAATGATAAATTGCCATTGCGGGCTGACTGAGTAAAAAAAAAATCAAAGGTAGTGGTAATTGCATGAATCTTTTCAAATAAGGCAGCTCAATAGTCTGCAGGCCACAGTGACACCAGTGTGGCTTGTTACCTGCACAAGTCTGGAAATAGGTGCGTAGTATTCTTGCTCTGGAGACTCAGAGTGTATCTGAGGAAGCCTGTGATTTTGAACAGCACTCACTGGAGGAGACGGCAGGCTTTCATTCACAGTGGATCTGCGAGAAACAAACCCAAGAAAACATACTAACTCTAATTAGCAATCTGCATGTTTACTCATGCCTGATACCCCTGCATGAGCTCAAGGCTACTTCTATGATTTTTCCAAGTGATGACAAGGTTAAAAGTGTTACAATTAATAAGGTTCAATGCAGCTTGAGGGACCAATTTAACAAGCACTTTTAAAAAGAGTCTGCATTACATTCTCAGCCTGGTATAACTCAACCCCAGTAGACTTTGCATTGAATAATCGTCTGCCAAATATTTTGAAAGAGTTGCATCATGCATAAAGTTGTTGCTGCAGCAGAACCTGACATATAACATTCTTTACGTAAAACTTGTGAGGATGTAGATCAGTGCATGCAGAGGTATAGTTCACCCAAAAAAAGATTCTCAGAGAAACACAAAAGATATTTCACTCCATGTAATTGCAATAAATGGTAACTGGGGCTTTCAAGCTTAAAAAATGCTACCATGCAACCTTAAAATGACCATAAAAGCAGCCTATTTGTCTTGTGCGCTATATTCCAAGTGTTTTAAAGCCATATATAAGGTAGTTTTTAATTATGAAAACTGGATTTGTTAACAAATCATTCAGACAATTTGGTGGGGGGGTAACCAGGCACTCAAATGAGATCGCTCTTTTAAAGCTCTCCGTTTATATTCCGCTGAAGAAACAAATGTATAAAGCTTTGGAACATGAGGGTGAGTACATTTTTCGATGAACTATCCCTTTAAGAATGTATGCTGAGCTTACAGTCTAGTTCCTCGTAAGAGTTGGCTTCCGTTTCCCATGAGGTTGTGGTACATCCGAACCCTGCCACTCAGTCTGGGGAGTCTGCGCTGGGCTGTTGGTTTCTGCATGAGTATGCTGGACCCTCTGAGAGCCTGGGTCTTCTCACACATCAACAAGCTTGGTGCATCATCTGAGTCATATCTAGGAGAAGCCAAGACAGATCAAGTTGTAAATCTTAACTTGTTTTCATGTTGATTTATCTCTAGTTAATATACTTCTTAATTCTGTTCCTTATTAAATGGCAACAGTTACTTCGGGATAGCAATAGAAAACTGTTTAGTTTAGTTTTTGTAGTGTTAGATATAAACTTTCCAAACTCCAAAAGACTTACAGGGCTCTATCGCTAAATCCCTGATGTCTCTGTTGCAGTGGCTTTGCTTGGATAGTCATAACACCATTTAAATTAATCTTGTAGGCACTTGAGTCCTGATAAAAGAAATGACATATTCATAACATGAGAACATACTGTAACAGACATTATCTCAACATTACAGCAAAAGTGCATGTTTCTCGTAGGTTGTCACCTGTACATTATTGCTGCATGTTGACAGGAATGTGTTTCTGCTACTAGAACCTCTGGACAACAGAAGGTGAGGTCCTTTAACAGGGATCTGAGGTGAAGGCACTCGACTGGAGCTCTCTAATGTTCTCCTCTGTGTTGCTCCATCTGATGCCAAAAGAACATTAGGAATTGGGGGAAATCTCCAACAATGCACTTAACTGCTGGCAAATTAGCAACAGAATTTCCTTTTATTACTCCAAATGCCACAGAGTATAGCACAAACTCACATAGGGTCAAATGCAGTTCATTCTGCTGATGCCATAAGGATCCTACATCATTGAGATTTTATCATTGATCATTATTATTATTTGTTTTTTACATATTTACCATATCATGATTTTCACAAATATATTAAGCAAGGGGTGACCAAATGTCATGTTTTCCCAGGACATGTCCTGTTTTCAAGTCCTGTCCTGTCTCCAATATAACAATTTTCTATCCATACAGAGGGGGCATACTTTAAATGTATTGAAATTAATAAGGAATATGTGTGTGCACTTCTTCGAGTATCATTTGATTATCTCATTGCTGGGCAGAGTGTCCTGGTTTTTGGTAATGAAAATATGGTCACCCTATATCAAGCAGCACAACTTTTTTCAACATTGTAATAATAAGAAGAAAATGTTTCTTGAGCATCAAATCAGCATAGAAGGATTTCTGAAGGATCATGTCAGACTGAAGACTGGAGTAATGATGCTGAAAATTCATCTTTGTCATCACAAAAATAAATTCCATTTTTAAATATATTAATACATTTATATATTTGAATATTAGTATATTTTTAATTATAGATACAGTGCAGCCTTGGTAAGCATAAGACACTTCTTTCAAAAATATTAAAAACTAACTGACCCCAAACTTTTGAACAGTAGGGTACATATATGGACTAAAAGCCACAAAACTCCATTTCCATTTCCAGGGGGTCTTTATGCATTAATTCTTCGCCCACCCAAGATCTATCGATCACAAATGCACCGTTGGCTAATTCTATTAAGTTGGTTTCAGTAATTCAGACACACCCAGGAGCTGTTTCTCCCAGTACTTATGTAAGAGTTCCTCCAGAAGACCCACCACCTCCCTCCATACGTCATCAAACATCTCATCTGCAACTGCATCACGGATGCATGCGTGAGGGGATACTGGTGGGACTCCACCCCTAGGGGCCACGCATGAAGATTTTCTCTGATCCAACTCCTCATCCTCCCTACAGTCAAAAGAATTACACAAGAGCTGCAATAAATTATTCCCTTCCAACAGGATGCCTTAAAACGGGTGCACACTATTAACAGTCCATTAATGGTAAATAAAACTGCAGATAACGTGATGTAAGCCTGTATAGCATTTGTTGAATTAAGATGTCTAGTTACTAAATACCTATTGAAATGCACAAAAAAGTATTTTTGATTCAATGGAATCAAAATAGTGTAAGGTAGGCTGGGGCTAGATTTGTGATGTCTATTGTAATTACAGTAAAAATATATATATATACTCAAATTGCGTTTGCTGTTTTTAACTCATTGCCAAATTTCAGTATTATCCTATTTTGAGGTAAAGGTTCAATATTAAGAATTCAAGCAATATAGATATAAAGTCGCAATTGCGTGCAGTCAGAATTGTGACTATATCACGCAATTGCGACTTTAACTCGCAATTGTGAAATAAAAAGTCAGAATTGTTACTTTACAACTCGCATTTGTGAGAAAAAAAAGTAAAGCCGCAATTACTCTTTTTATTTTTATTTAGTGGCGAAAACAGGCTTCCATATATACATGAAGTATGAACCTTGGAAAAATTATCTGATTAGGCAGTAAAAGACAACTTTAGACAACATACATTTCTTTTCCATCATAAGCAAAAAACTCCTCTATGCTGCCCTCTGTTTCATACACCTCCTCTTCCTCAGTGAGGTAGAGTGACTGCTCGAAGAGAGGAGAGCTGGGGCTCTGGACAGACTGCTCACACCAAAGGCCTGGGGCCAGACTGCGACCTGCTACATACAGCCTGCAGGCAGAAAGAGAGAGAAATGAGGGAGGAAGCAAATTGTTGCCACAGCCAGGCCAGACTGATAAATGCATTGCCGGTGGACATGTTCAGTGCAGTGTCTTCAGAACATATTGCATATTTTTAATCAGGTGAGAGGCCTCATCCTTAAGGGTTGGTTTTATGTGTTATATCAAATGTATAATGTATGATAGGTCTCGGTGCATTTTTCAAAACAATAGATAAGTGCAGTCAAGCAAAAAGAAAGAGCTAAACCCAGAAACCAATCAATAGAGTGAACTCATTAATCAAGAGATAAAGGACTCCCCCCAAAAAATAAAATAACAAATTGTAAGATAAGATTGACTTTAAAACTGCAGGTGTAACTCACCCTTGGCCCACCCTTTGCAGCTTAAACTCTTCTGGGAAGAATATCCACAAGGTTTAGGGCTGTTTTTAAGGGAATTTTTGACTATTCTTCTAGAAGTGCATTTGTGAGGTCAGGCACTGATGTTGAAGTTCTGTCTCCTCTCTAATTCATCCCAAAGTTGTTACATATATTGGGTTGAGGTCAGGACTCTTTGCAGGCCAGTCAAGTTCCCCAACACCAAACTCGCTTATCCATGTCTTTATGGACCTTGAGTTGTGCAGTGGTGAAGTCATGTTGGAACAGGAAGGAGCCATCTCCAAATGGTTCCCACAAAGTTGGGAGCATGAAATTATCCAAAATTTCTTGGTATGCTGAAGCATTAAGAGTTCCTTTTACTGGAAAAACAACCCCAGACCCTGATAATCCCTCCTTCACCAAACTTAACACTTGGCATAATGCTTTTAGGTAAGTACTGTTCTTCTGACCACCAAACATAGACTCGTCCATCGGATTGCCAGACAGAGAAGCATTATTCGTCACTCCAGAGAACATGTATACATAGATGGCCACCTATGAAGGTATCGCTCTCATAAGGCACCTATAATAATAATAATAATAATAATAATTCTTTGCATTTATACAGCGCTTTTCTAGACACTCAAAGCGCTTAAAATATGGAAGGGGGAATCTCCTCAACCACCACCAATATGCAGCACCCACCTGGATGATACGATGGCAGCCATATTGCGCCAGAATGCCCACCACACACCAGCTTATTGGTGGAGAGGAGACTGAGTGATTAAGCCAATCATTATATGGGGATTATTAGGAGGCCATGTTGAACAGAGGCCAATGGGCAAATTTGGCCAGGATGCCGGGGTTACACCCCTATTCTTTATCAAAGGACATCCTGGGATTTTTAATGATCACAGAGAGTCAGGACCTCGGTTTAACGTCTCATCCAAAGGACAGAATGGGGACTATAAGAATGACCAACTCTTTCAAAAATGTTTGTAGAAGCAGTCTGCATACCTGTGTGCTTGATTTTATGCACCTGTGTCCATGGAAGTGATTGGAACACCTGAATTCAATGATTTGGAGGGGTGTCCCAATATTTTTTTATTTGAAAACTAAACCTTTTATAAATTTAATTTTTAAAATAGTTGAAACCATAAAATTATCCCTGTTATCCTACCTCAAACAACTAAACAATTAAACATTAAATCTAATTCATGTATTTGTGTTTTATTTTATTGAGAGGCTTACTCGCTATGGTCTTCCCTTTTGTCCAGGCAAGTGGGTGTGCAGAAGGAGGATGTTCTGTCACTGGACTCACGTCTGCAGATGTACTGAACACCCTCTTGTTTAGGAGGCTCCAACTGGTTTCCTAAAATTCTGTGTTCAAGGGTACAACACAACGAGACATTATCGGTAAGCAGGGTTGAGCACCATTCAGATTTATTTGATGTTATTTGAATTTAAAGTGGACTGAATAAAGCAATATGGCACATTTTGGGGTAAAAAAACTTAACTAATTTTTTGAATGTCACATTAGTATCAAAGCTGGTTTGATATAAACAAGCAATTCAGATTTTATAACAAAGCAAATAGTATAATAGCAATTTCGAGATTATATCACACAATTCTAAGGAAAAAATCTTATCTTGTGAGATAAAAGTAACAAATAACATTTTATTTCTTATTCTGTGGCGGAAACGAGCTTCTACCCATTAGTACCAATGAGGAGAAGCTGGTTTGGAGACACCATTGCCACATTGTAGTTGTCACAGATAAAAGTGTATTTTCTTTCTAAACATTTCAGTTATTTACTTTCTGGAAAGGTGTTTTGTTTATTATACATTTTGTGCAATGTATGTTGAATGTTCATTTGGAAATTGTATATGAGTAGCACAATAATTTGGTAACAGCGACACCTACAGGTGAACAATGTGTAGTGTTAGTTAGAATCCCAAGTGTTTTTTGGACACAGAATGTAGTGGACCCCCTCTGATTTATGGCCAAACTTAAAAGAAGTGTGCATCAATGGCTCATTCACAAATTCTCTCTCTCTACGTTGAGTTATCATTAACATACACAGCATATTTTACAAAAATACTCATACAACTAACAGTAAATAAAAAATCATACCTAATGCCTTTTCGGGGGTGCTATTAAACTGTAAACGTCATGTAGGATCATACTCAAAAAAACATTTCCCGAAACTTGTTCAAATCCTGAAGGAGTGTATTTGGCACAGAAATACTTTTTTTTGCATTAGCATGAGAATCCCACTCTAACAGTTTAAAAAAGTCAGAATGCATGAAATAGCATTAGTATTTTTTTTCAGGATTATATGATCAATATAAATGAATAGAAAGTGTTTTCTTTCATTTAATTTATTGAACTTTAAAAAAAAAAATCTCTCTTTGCTCAAAAGAGCTGTACCTGAGATGGGGGGTGTGTCTGTTCCACTCCTCACACTCCTCCTGCAGGGACTCGGAGCGGCTGCTTACTCTCCCCTCATACAGCAGCTCATCCACAGAGTTAAAAAGTTGATGTACACGCTGAGTATTCGCCCGCTCAAATTCCTGCATGCAAGCCAGACCAAACGCAGAAACATTCAATGAACAGAAAATCCCACAGCTGAGGAGACTGTGTTTGCAGCTAGTGATGCATTTGCAAAAATAATAGTTAGACACATGGACTAAAAAACTCAAACTGAGACTTTAAATTGATAAACAGAAAAATGATCTGTTGTAGATGTCTCTTATTTTCAAGTGTCTATTACCTGGTACATTTTAATTATAATAAATTGCAGTGTTGATTCTATTCAGAAATTAATGGAGAAGTAATTTTACATTACAATTCAATTAACCAATTTCAACTGAGGTAGCAAACAGGATACATAAATCTGATAAGATTCAATTAATGATCCAATTGATCCAATTAAAAATAAATGAAAATCAAATAAATTATCACTATATTTTAAAAATATAATAAAAATAACCATAAACATACTGTCATAGATATACATTTTCAAAAACAATAATTATAAATAATCAGCCTTCATTACATCATATCTCCAGGAGCAGATGGAGCTGTGCTCTGTGGAGAGCCCGGGGCCAGTGCCTGGGCTTCCGGAGCGGGAGGGGAGGTGACTCACGGGGGTAGTGCCACTGGCAGATGATTGATCACATGATGAGATACTACCAATAAAGAAATGAGGCATTATAGAGGACTCTACTTTAAAATGTCATTAATATTATAACTAAAACATAGTTCTGAATATTCTGAAATGAAAATAATGATTGTATTACCTGAGGCCACTGTTTGAGACCCTGTTGACACTTCTTGTGAACGGAGCAGGCACTGTGTTAATGCTTTTGCTAGGTTCGTTGAGCAGCTTTTTCCTAATGCATGATATGGGAATAAGAATAAAAATGGGTCCATCGAGTTAAAGGTACAATATGTAACTTTTTAATACGCTAGAGGTCACATATTCAAAACAAAGGGATAGTTTGATGATGCCAATATTGAGAGAGTGGTCTTCACCTCACAGACGGTGGAAAGGTATACGGCCAGAAATCAAGTTCATGGATGCGGTTATTAACGTTACTGTATTGTGAAGCAGAGCAGGACCAAGTGTTGTGGGCGCTGTGCAAGGCCGCTGGAGCGATTGTTAAAGGGATCCCATGGTGTTGAGACTTGTATGGCTTAATATAACATAAATGATGTCTCTTACTGAATTATGTGGTAGAAAACCCATGAAAGATCTACGTTATTTAAAAAATCGATTTTATATTTGGACCATGGGCGGCGCCATTTTGTTTGCGTTCTAGGTTGATGACGTAGAGTGGTTGAACTCCTCAATCAGCTGGCGTTACCCGTTGCTATTTTTACCACAACGCAACTCGAAAATTGTTTCAGAGTTAAACAAAACAAATGAATTGCTTTGTAATTGTACTTAAAACACACTCAAACATACATGTGCACACAAACTCACCTACACAAGTCACAAACAGATCGGCGGGCGCGCACACACACACCTGACTGCTCTGTCTCAATCGCATGCATCATCACCAAAACATCCTGCCTCTCTTCCTCACGTTACTTTATCCCATCGTCCTACCTAGATATTTCCCTCTGCTGGTCACATTAGGCATTATAGTTAATCTACTATCAACAGTCTATCTGGGGAACAGGATGTGTTGAACAGGATATCAACAAGGGAATAGATTGAGGGTTATGTATGCGCGCGCAGTGCGTGCGTGTGTGTGTGTGTTCGCGCCGATCTGTTGGGCTGTGTGTGTGTTCGCGCCGATCTGTTGGTGTGTGTGTGTGTTGCTGTGTTCGCGCCGATCTGTTGGGGTGTGTGTGAGTCTGTGTGAGAGAGAGAGTTTGTGTGCACATGTATGTTTGAGTGCGTGAAGTCGGACAGCTGTTTGTAAATCGGCTGTACACTCGTTATTGCGGTGAACGTGAGACTGAATGACTGCACTCGAACATGTCCACTATGGTGTCGGACAACACTACAAATGTCCGTCCCTTCAAATAATGCCCTATTTAAGGGTATAGGGTCGATTTCAGATTCAGCCCCTGTCGTGGAGACTGAGCAGCCCAACATCTCGATTGAGACAGAGCCTGTCGTGTGCGCGCCCGCCGATCTGTTTGTGACTTGTGTAGGTGAGTTTGTGTGCACATGTATGTTTGAGTGTGTTTTAAGTATAATTACAAAGGAATTCATTGGTTTTGTTTAACTCTGAAACAATTTTCGAGTTGCGTTGTGGTAAAAATAGCTACGGGTAATGCCAGCTGATTGAGGAGTTCAACCACTCTACGTCATCAACCTAGAACGCAAACAAAATGGCGCCGCCCATGGTCCAAATATAAAATCGATTTTTAAAATAACGTAGATCTTTCATGGGTTTTCTACTACATAATTCAGTAAGAGACATCATTTATGTTATATTAAGCCATACAAGTCTCAACACCATGGGATCCCTTTAATAAGATGAATGCAACAAGCCCCTCGCGAGCAGTGGGACTTTAATTATGCCACAGTCACAAGGAAATTTCTGCTTTTTCGGCCATGAGTATGTAGGTAACGCAACTCTGTTTATTATATTAGATACATTTAAGTGTGTTGACAATTGTTATGACATTATTCTGTGCGTTCACGTGGCAGCTGCTATGCTGCAGTAAAAGAGAAAAGTGTTTCTGCAAAATAAAACCGGAAACAGAGAGTAACGCAGATATTGACAGGCGACTCCCTCAGACGTCCCGGTTCATTGGTTAAAATAGCAATTTTCTCACGATTTACAAATAGTTGGAAACATTTGGGATATTGTAAGTAATCAACTGAAGAAAATGTAATACACTTGCCTATAGTGTCTTTTGGATATTTTACTGAAATAATGTTACATACTGTACCTTTAATGAAAACGGATCAATGTATGCCTTGTGCAGAACGCATACTGCAGTGATACATTCAGGCATTTATGAACTGAAAGCATATGCATGCAGCTATTATATAACCTCATATTAATTAGTCTTTCAGCCGGACTATTAAATATAAGAGCTAAAAGAGCTTTTGTTATGAAAAGCATATCCACCTGCAGGTATAAGAGGGTCACATGATGCTGTCGCCTTCAAGCTTTCACTCTTTGTCTCAAACTGCCTCTAATCTATCAGACAATTATGTCATGAATAATTTAAACAGTACAAGATCAAAGTACAATATACAGGCATGCTGGAGTGTCACATTTATTACTATGACAACAAGAAGCATTATCTGTATATGTTATAAAGTAAAATAGAGAACCAAAAAGCCATTCATTTATTTGAAACAAAGTTTTGTGTGCTATATTCAATTGTCAAAATTCAGTATCAGTGTTTATCGAGACCTCTGTGAACAAAATGAGTGTTAGTTATAACTGTAACCCACAAATTATTTTTACAAAGATTATTAAAACCCAATTACAGCAATATTTCACATAAATGATAATTGTAATGGAATAATTATAACTTGCATAATACAGTGACCTTGTTAATGTAACATTATCAAAAATGATCAGAATTCCAATAATGCATAACTTTATGACAAAGTTGTGATTGTTCCTTCAAAAATCCCTTCAAAAATGCTACAACTTCACAAATAACTTACCCAGTTACAATGAGTCCAGCATGGAATGCTGTCCTGTAGCTGTCTGGGTAGTTAGAGAGCACAGGAGGTAGGGTGGCCAAAGATGAGGCCCACCCAAAGCCCAGTGCACTGTGCATGGGTAAATTAGTCCTATCAGAGGTAGCCAGCCAAATAGCTTAAAGAACACACAGCAACATTCACACTTTCAGATCAGCCATCAGAAATGGCTTAATTCTCCTGCAGGTCAACATGAAAGTCCTTCTCTTCCTCTCGCCTAGTGCAGAGGTGTCTCTGATCTGTTTCTTCAGCTCCATCAAGGGAGGGTTTAGACACGCTACAGTGGCACAGAACAGGTACATGAATGTCCCCACCCTCCCCTGGATGACTCACAGGCATACACACTTTACTATCCATCCCAGATGACTTTTTTTTCATCCTGGAGTATAATCACTGTATAGAAACCACTTAGATAGAAGATATTGAATAAGACATCCAAGTTGATATTTTTGAAGAATATCCAGTAGATATATATGTGTGTGTGTGTGTATATATATATATATATATATATATATATATATATATATATATATATATATATATATATATATATATATATATATATATATATATATATATATATATATTAGGGGTGTAACGATACGCGTATTCGTATTGAACCGTTCGGTACGAGGCTTTCGGTTCGGTACGCGGTACGCATCATGTACCGAACGGTTCTTGGACTAATTAATTAGATTTGGAAAATAAAAAAGTGTGTGAAATATAATAATATTCGTTCAACAAGGTAGCCCAATAACCAAAACGACATAACAGGCAATGCCCCTGACACCGCCGAAGTGAAAGAAAAAGAAAAAAACACCAAATATGTTTTAGGCTGCTCAGTCAGGTGTTCGCTTACTCAGTAGGCTACGCGCTGAATGCTCGTGGCAAAATGGCAATTGCGTTTAACAAACCAGAAATAGAAGATCCTCCAATAACCAACAGGTCTGGTGTTTGGGTGAACTTTGGATTCTTGGTAAGCTATGATGGTGTTGGCAAGATTGATGGATTAAAAAACAACGGTATGTCGCATTTGCTGATGGTACAGCAGCGGGAATAATTCAGGTCATGTCAATCAAAGCCGACAACAAGACGATAAAAATGAGAAACAGCCACAAACTATCCCACAAACTATCCCCGCAGCATTTAGACAGACATTTCCAACTTATTCAAATGGCAAAAGACATCACCGCGGCGAGTGGTCCATTTATAGCCGCGGATATGAGACCTTACGCCCGTTTCACACATACTCCTTCTGCAGTGCGTGTGCGGTGCGTTTTTTTTTCCGTACCCATGTTAACGGATGACAGCTACACTGCACGCGGATGCGGTCCGTCAGTCTGTTCCAGGTGCGCTGCGTCTGCAGCAGTGCACGGATCGTTTTCGTACCGAGTCTATTTTTTGCTGCGCTGCGTTGCTGCATTAAAGTGGTAGAACATTGTTCGCATTAAAATTAACATGTACTGACGCGAAAATCTAGTAATTTCACCACAGATGCATCTCATTTAAAATATACTCTTGTTTCAAAGTCAACACATGGCTTTTTTTTTTCTCAAGTAAAGCAACAAAACGACACCTTACCTGGCATTTAGGTTAAAAAAAAAATGTGCCATAATGGAGAGTGAGAATGGAGAGTTCTTGGAGGTGAAAAGCAAAGTTATTTTTGACCTGCAGGATTTCTTTTAAAAGGGTGTAAAAACGAAAGTAAAGACTAGTCGGCTGTTTTTGAATAGACTATTGTAAGTTTCTAATTTAAAATGTTTGTGATTTAAGGCTATAAACTATGTTTAAATGTTTTGCCACTTCTGTGAGCTAAATCTAAAGTATATAAATATGAATAAATTAATTTAATAAAATGTTGTTTAAATGTAGTAGGCTACGTAACCTGACTTCTATTAAAGAGTAAACAAAGAAAATTGGAATTCTGACGAGGCATGTTCAGTAAAAACTTTTGGATTTTAACTAAAAAATAATGAATAAATGCTGTGTTTGTGGTATGCAACAGCGGATCAGTTGCGGACTGCAAACGCAGCATATGTAAAGCACTACAGGGTGTGGGGCTCCTGCAACGCAACACGCACCGCACACGCTAATGTAAAGAGCTAATGTCTTATTCCTGTAACTACATAGAAGATGGGTAAAATCATACAACAACAAAAAATCATACTTTGTTAGTTTTAATAAAAAATAAATTAAAAAAAGGTAATTTCTGCCAATTTTTTCTTTTTGCTGTATCTAAAACATACCGAACCGTACCGAACCGAACCGTGACACCAGTGTATCGTATCGAACCGAACCGTGAATTTTGTGAACCGTTACACCCCTAATATATATATACACACACACACACACACACTTAAAGTGATACTTCAGCTTTACTGTGTGTAGTAAAGACCTGTGATAGTCAGTCAAATGTGTATACTACCATCATGTTTCTCAGAATACCAACGAAAATCAAATAATAAAAGAATCAGTGGTTGACTGCTCTAAACCATGGATATCAAAACACCAGTTGATTCAAACAAGAAACTGTGTGTTTGCTCAAAGCATTTGGGACCAGATGACTCTTTGGAAAACATGAACAGTGTTACCACGGTACGGCGTCTAAAGGATATGGCCAGACAGGGCGAGTGAAGTGTATAATCCCCCATGGGTGTAAGTATATGAAAAAAAAATTGTTAGTTTGAACGACCAGATTGAAAAGCACTGCTTGTTGTCTTTAGAAAACATTACCTGTGAATGCAATCATTAAGTGTGGGGGTTTGCATGGCCATTTGGTTTATACAGTATATAACGTTAGTAGTTTTGTTGTAGAGGTAACTTAGTGTATAGTTTGATTAAAATAGAATGTGGAATTGCCAGTATTGTTTATCTACACATTTTCTATAGTACAAAATACTACGTTAGTGAGGTTACGTTCTATGCTGAGGCTTCGGAGCGTTTCTCCTTCATTGAAAATTATTTGACGGCCGGCAAGAACATTTTTGTCCCGTCAAAGCCTTATTTGATCCGTTTTTTGTGATTTTTGAGTGATGTAGATGACAGGGCACATGTTAACTGAGTGATAGATAAAAAGAGCAGAGCGTGCGCACTCTCTCTGTCTTCATAAAAAGCAGCACCATCTTAGCATATTTCATTCACATATTGCGTTAGTCAAAATCAAAAGGTCGAAAGACCTAATCCATCTCGGACCAGTTTTCCTTGAATTTTGACTCTTCTCTGACTAACCAGTTTGAATCAGCTCTCCTCGTTCCTTCTGCCCCAGTCTGTTCAGCTACACTTTCTCTTTAATATTTCAAAAGCTCGTCTTCAGTGCAACTGTTATTCCGGTTCAAAAAGATACGGCTTGGGATCTGCACCAAAATAAATATCTTCTGAATCTTCTGAACGTCTCCATGGTTACAAGGATAAGAGACAATTCAGAAGATATTTATTTAGGTGCAGATGTGCAACCAGATTGTCACGCTGGTTATGTTGACAAAAGTGTGCCTATTTTCAGGCGCTGTGTAATATCATTGCGCCGCTGCACCCATGACGGCCGCAAAGTTCCTACGCAGGAACTAGAAAATAGTTCCTAGCTATAACGCCGTAAAAAAATAGCACATTTTCATTTTTCGTTAGTCTTAGTACACAATGTAACTATAGAAGAGTCAAGTTTTAAATAGGAAAAATATTAAAAGCCTTTGGTCATTTTTTTGAGCACTGATGCTGATGGACTAATATATTTCAATGATATGCAAAGCTATGTTAAAAGTGCTACCGCCAGATGCATCGGCTGAATTGATTCAAAAACGGCAAAACTCAACAGTTAAACTCTGAGGGACTAAGAAAAAAAGTAAAGTGTTCCTTCAAAGCAAAAAAAATCCTGAAAGTGTGATTTAGAATAGGGGGACCATATTTTGATTACCGAAAAACCAGGACACTCAGCCCAGCAATGAGATACTCAAATGATACTCAAAGTTTACTCAAAGATTCCTTATTCGTTTCAATTAGTGCTGGGCGGTATGACCAAAAAACTATATTACTATATATAATTATAGTATTTTTCAAAATTATTTTGGTTTTGCGGTATATGACAGTATTTTTTTTCCTATGCATGACCAGGTGTTAAACACATTTTCTACTGATTGAGAGTGGAAATACTGCAGTAGATTGACTAAAATGCACTATTTTACTGTCATGAGTGAATATTGTACACAAAACTCCACACTAGAGTTAGCCTAGAAATCTAGACGCACCCTAGCGGCAGCACATCTAATCTGCCCGCGAGTGTCGTCTAGCAACTCTCAATACCCTTCTGAGCTGTAAACACCAAAGTCTTGCTGGGCCAATCACATTGTGTATAGAGTCGGTGGGCGGGGCCATAATGACGACGGCCGAGTTGCATTTACGTGCTTTTAGTAAACACAGAAACTGGCGAACGGCGATCTTTCGAATCAGCTTTGACCACGACTCTGGAAGACTTATGCTGCGTTCACACCGCACGCGAATGACGTGATTCACACGAGTGATTTACATTACATTAAGTCAATGCAGAGATGCGAATAGGCATTCTGCGGCGCGATTCGCGCGAATGACGCGGTAATGATCACGCGAATTGAGTGTTTTGAACGCGTGAAACGCGCGAAACACGCAAATCGCTCAAGTTGAAAAATCTGAACTTTGGCGGATATTCGCCAATGAGATATTCACCAATATTCGCCAATAATTATATTCGCCAATGTTGGATATTCGCCAACATCAACGGATGTTAACCAATGAGGAGCCTGCTTACTGCTGTCACGTGCTGAAGTGACGGATGGGAAACCCATAGGGGAAACCCCGAGGCCAGATTCATTTAAAAATACTACTGTATTGTATCACAAAATGTAGTTTTAATAGTTTTTCAGGTGAGAACGTAGTTGTTTAAAGCTCAAATATGTGATTTATTTATTAAGAGAGCTCCTATTTGAAAATTTGATCTGGTGTTTTCGGAGGTGTGAGACCCAGGCGATCACCGGAGCTCAGCGCTCATCAACCCCGGTGAGAGCAGCCTTAACTCGGCTAGTCCTTCTGCCGACTGCCGCTGCCTGGCAGAACCCCCTCCCATGACGCGAATTCGCGTCTGTTGTGTAGTGTATGTCACACGCGAATGAAGCGAATTTCACGCGCGAATGAAACGAATGGATTCAAATTGTTCACGCGTCCATCTTCGCGCGAATAGCGCGATTTATTCGCGTCATTCGCGTGCGGTGTAAACGCAGCATTAGAGTTAAGCTTTTCTCTGAGAAAAGAACAAAGAACGGCACTGAAGTCATTCTTAAAAAGGGAAGATGTGTTCGGAGTTTTGCCGACCGGATAAGGCTAAAGTTTAATCTATCAATGAGCTCTGTTTCACCTTCATTGCTCTGGTTGGTTGTAGCGCTATCCTATCGCGTGCAGAGGGAGTTTGAAAGACAACCGTTTATCCCGCCCCTCGGATTGAGCCCTGTCAATGGTGAGTTTCCAGACCAAACATCTTGATGTGGTCTGGCTTATCAGGCTACACTAGAGTTAATACAGAGTTTGCAAAACCACACAAAATTATGCTGTAAAGAGATAACAACCAATAAAACACAGACCTGCAACAAACTTATTACAGACGCATGAATATTAAAATATGACCACGGAGAGAAAAAAAACTGAGTTGAGGGCACCTTAAGTATTTTAAAAATCTAACCCTATATAACAACATATATAACTGCCAAAATGAGGGAGAAACGTGGAAGAACATTTGAAAGGTCTAGGATATTTTCAATACATTTAAGAACACTAGTCTCTGAACAAATGACACACGTAAGTTTAACACAGAAATAATAAATTAGTTATTTTTTTGCCCAATATTCTTTGAGTTATCAGTCTGTTTATTAATTTACATCATTGTATTTTGTGTAGCAGAATAATCTATGGTGTCATTGCTGTCGTGAACAGACATACGGTTGTATGCATATCTTTTACATTTAATTTGAAGACGTGATAAAATATGTGCCCATACACGCTAGTTCATGTTTAGAGCACTAGAGTATATGAAATAGGTCCATAAAAAAAGACTCTGCTTTCACTCTGCTCTGAATCTGATCTATATGACCCTGTGGTGAGCATTGTTAATCTCGTAATGGCCACATGATGTTTGAATTATCCGCTGTAATCAAGGGCTGAATCCGAATTCGGTATGACCCGGTATACTGCCCAATACATTTAAAGTATGCCCCTTCTGTATGAATAGAAAATTCTTATATTAGGGTCAGGACAGGACTTGGACATGTCCAAGGGTAAACAGGACGTTTGGTCACCCTAATTTAGAATAGTTTGCAAGAGCAAAATTATAAACACAAGCAGGCTGTGAAAGCAGATTAGAGTGCAGATAAATTTGCCTGTTTGGTGTGTGACGAAGTTTAATGAAAAGCCACTAGAAGGCAAGCCTCCAACCTTTTGCCAAAAAAGCGCAGGAAAGGAGACCAGTGGCCTGTTGCACAAAGCTGGTTTCAGTTGTTACCTGGGTAAATTCAAGATTAGTTTTGAGCAAACTGTTTTTCCAGGCTCAAGAAGGTGTATTGGTTATTAGTGTTGTTCATCTCCATGGTGACTTACCCTGCGTCTCAATCAGCTCCCTAGTTCACTAGTCAGGGCACTGATCAGGACATAAGTCAATGGGCTGACTCCCTGATCAGTGCCCTGACTACTGAACTAGGGAGCTAATTGAGACGCACCCTTACACTACACGGCTAACTTACTCTGGAACAGGTTTTATTCTGGGTTAGAGATCGCAAATCCAAACTGGACCAATCACCTGAAAGTAAAGACCCTCTAAAGCCACACCCACTGTTACAAATTTGCAGTTTATAGTGAAAAAAACGTTCTAGAGACAAATTTACAAATTTAGGTACATATTAATATAAATATAAAACATGCATTCATAATTCTTTTAAACAACGTGTATGCATTGAGCTCTTTGTGAACCTATAATTATTAGGTATATTTATTTGATTCACATCATGCATTGTTATAGTCAGATATTCTTTCAGCTGCCTTCTCAAACTGTCGCCGCAGCAGCAGTGTAAACGCAGTGCTTTGTACATTTTCAAAGCGATCTCTCAATCTTCAGAAGAGAAGTGAATCAAACGGACACTGTGATTGGCTGTTTGCCGCACGTGTCACACATTCAGGTGCACGTGCTTCAGAGTTAATCGCAAACTCTGGATTAAACCTGATTTGACAGAGAAAGTTTTTATAGAGCTTTGAGAAACAGTTGAACTTGATCTAAACCAGGTTGGATTTATCTGGATTTGTCAACTCTAAACCTACTCTGAAACTCTGAGTTTGTTCAGCTAGCTTCATGCAACAGGCCTCAGAGGTTTTTTTTTTTTAATGGATGTCAATGGAGAAAGGCTTCACTACACTGAATAAACTGCTTTTGTGAGGAAATAGCTGATCATTTAATAAATGTCCACTTATCTTCAACATGTTTTATGCAAAACAATAGTTTGTTGGGAACAATATGTAGATTTCAAAAAGGTTATTGTATTAGAAAAATCAGAGAAGAGAATGTTGTGACATGTAGGACTCATTTGTAATATCAAGCCAGTCCCACATCAAGATATTGGGTCTGGGCTCAATCCGAGAGGTAGGATAAATATAATCTTTCAAATTCCCTCTGCACGTAATAGGATAGAGCAACAACCAACCAGAGCAATGAAGGTGAAGCGGAGCTAGTTAGTTGATAGATTAAACTTTCGATGTATCCGGTCGCCAAACCTCTGAACACATCTTCCTTTTTTCAGACTGACGAATAAGGTCTTTACCTGAAAACATATATGTATATATTATATTACATTTCTGTCAATAGATCCTCATAAATACTGCACCTTTAAAGTTTTAAAGAGAAAGATCCGTATTAATAAGTATCCAATATTACCATACAGTAAAAATATCACAATTTAACTTGTGTATTATGAGGTCATGAAAGTTGCAAACCTATATTGCAATAATGCCGTATTTATGCAAAAATTTGAAAAGCATGGATTCAACATAGGACGTCCTTTCCAAAAAGCATTGTATGCAAGGCATGTTAATAGATAAAGAAGACAACAAGAGCACGCAAACAGGAGCACAAACTGACACCACCGCTACAGAAGAAGTAGCACAGAGAAAGGGGAAAACTAATTAGCAGCGGGTGAGGACTTCAACGGTTTGGCTGGGGTCAACAAGGAAGCCCAGCATCAGTAGCGGTTCAGGTTTCTCTCACAGCGCAAACAGCAAATAATTTCAGCAGGTTGCCCGCCAGGGCTTAATGAAACATGCATGACCAGCATGGCAGCAGAAAGCCTTAGCTGACTGACATGGATTCTTTCTCTTGTCTGTCTTTTAGCAGCAAGCGCAACGGGACAGTGATTTCAGCCACAAGCCTGTCAAATTTTACACCTTTCCAGAACCTTGTCAAATCTGTTTAATACAATTATCTTGCGAAATAGAATATTTACGCTGAGTGTAGGCTATGTGCATTTGGTTCTTAATGATATGTTTATTTATTTTGGAAATAACTTTTACTGTTTTCTATGTGTGCAGAAAAAAAAGTGTTGCTCAAAAAATATTGCACAGCAGCACAACTGATTTATATTGTTGAATGTTCAGGAATTTTCAGTAATTTAGAAAAACTAGACCACCAGTTGTCACTTGCATTTTTGATGGCATAAAAAGGTCAAACAAATAAAATAAACTGTATGATATTATTCATAAAATAAAAAATAAAAATAAATGTACTGTAAGGAAATGTGTATAAAAAAGTATAAAACAAATATAATTGCTTAGTAATTGCTTTAACCACATAAAGATACAGTAAATAAACTTCTTAAGCACAACAATTCTCAGTTTCACTCACTGAACAATTTCCATAGGCTTGTATAATTCCATTTTACTTATATTCGCATAGACAAGGATTAAAGGGATGGTTCACAAAAAATAAAAAAGACCTCATGATTTACTCACCCTCAAGCCATCCTATGGGAATATATGACATTCTTATTTCAGACAAATAATCAAAATGTCCTGGCAAATCCAAGCATTATAATGGCAGTAAATGGCTGAACACATTTTTAAGCTAAAAAAAGTAAAGGCCTTCAGAAGCGAATTAATGGGTTTATGCAAGGAAAAATATCCATTTAAAATTAAAAAATACTAGCCAGACCGCCTTCTGTAAGATGAAAGTTGAATGCCTCTTGCAGACATCATAAGTTTTATAACATGTTAAATATGCATTCAGAAGGCCTTTACACTTTTTTTTTTTTACACCTTTACACTTTTTGGGGTGAACCAGCTTATCAACTTTAGCCTATAGTTCCAGACTAATCCATGTTTAAGCTGTTTTAACTGAAAGCAACTTGCATCTACGTCTCTTAAAATATGTCAGTGGCATCGTTTTGTCTCAAGCACAACAGTAATGTTTTTTTTTTGTCCTAAGGCACATTTATTATGTCTTAATTAAACTAAGGCCTAATTCTGACTTAATCTAAAACTTGTCTGTAAAACCAGACCACGGTGTCTTAAAGGCAGTAGACTTCTTTATAAAACTGCATTAAGGGAAAGCTAACACATTTGCCTCCATCGGTTTTCAAAGATCAACTCTACTAAAGGATTTCAGTCGTAACTAAATGCTGGTGTAGATTGAGCAATTAGATATGCTCATGCCAGAGGAAAGACTACCCTGATTCTATGACATTAGTCTTGTATTAATTAGTTATCAAGTAGTGAGCACAATTCAATTAAATATTGAAGGTCTTGCCTTGAAAGAACACAGTCTTGACTGTATTCTAAGTTTTAATTTATTAGCCTATAGCTACACAGCACTAAATGACAGCGCTGCCCCTCAAGTAGCTTAACTTGTTAGCTAACTTATATCTAACGTTAGCTACATAACCTTATTTTTTCCTTAAACAGACGCCAAGATACCTGAACTTGAATAACATGGGACTTCTAAATGTTACTCTCTAAGAATATACAGGTTAACACGTTATTATTCTAAAACCTGAATGAATGTTTGACATGAAGGCAGAAGAGAAGGCGCTTACTTCAAGCTGTCATCACTCTCTCGAACCGGACTCATATTGTCCTGAGCTCTTCTTATCCTCTTCCATTGAAGTGTTTGCTCCGGGTCTAGCGGGGACTTGTCGAAACCACAGAGATAAATTCTGTCCTGAAAGCCATGCTGGTACTTCGTTCCGGTAGAGCCGCTGCTTGGCTCACTGCGCTCCGCGGTCACCTGCATTAATGAGTATGACTGACAGCTTCACCGGGCTGACGAGAGCTGCGCTTCACGTAGGCTTGAGACAAGGCAGGTGGCTGTCACTCACCGAACGGGACGCTGTTACTTACTATCTGCCTTAATTGCCTTATCAGTCTTATTTGACAACAACAGTTCGAATATTGTGGAGGCTGATTAAGACTTGATCGAGTAACCCCTCAAAGTTTTGTCTTCCCTTCAACGGAAGTAGGCTACGTTAAGGGGTAGCTTTGAAGTAGCTATTATTTATTATCCATACATACTACTTAAAGGGGTGGTTGCATGCGATTTCACTTTTTTAACTTTAGTTAGTGTGTAATGTTGCTGCTTGAGAATAAACAGATCTGCAAAGTTACAGGGCTGAAAGTTCAATGCAAACGAATATTGTCTTTTAAAGTTATGACAGTAGCCATACAAAAACTGCCGGTTTGGACTAGCCTACAACAAGCTTCTTCCTGGGTTGGTGACATCATAAACCTTTGCTAGTCAGTAGTCACCGACAGCAGATGTGACTTCTGCCCATAATGGTAAGGGGCGTGGCATTTCCGGACAACCTAGCACTTCAGCCAATAATATACAGGAAACTACATTTGGCCATCTAACCAGTCTAAGACCATTGCGTTTTTCGGAGGGATGGGCTCCATAGAAGCAGGAAGCGAATGAGCCGTTCAAAGGATAGTGGAGACAGTGGTGTGGAATAAAGGTAAAATCTAAGAAAAATACTGCGTTTTAAAAAAATAAGTATCAAGACATGTTATAGCCACTGCGCCCCATAAACACAACCAAGCCTAGAAAAAAAACACACGGAACCACCCCTTTAAAACAACCTTTAACACGTTGTGGTACGGAGTTACCAAATGATAAAAAAATATTTTTAATTTCTTTATTCTGAAAAAAATGGTCCCACTTGGTCCCATTAGGTGGCGGGGCCATAACAACTATAATTAGCCTATATATATTTATTTTTCATATTGTATTGCAAAACACAAATTGCTGCTATTGAGGTGGGATACTGTTAGGGACAGGTGTGGTGGTGTGGGTAAGTTCAAAGGTGCCCTAGAATGAAAAATTGTATTAAAGGGATAGTTCACTTTGAAATTAAATTTTGATATGTTTTAGCTTACCTCATGGGCATCCGAGATGTAGGAGTATTTGTTTCCCCAGTAGTTTCAATTTTTAGGTCATTTTAGGTCAAACCATTCTTGTCTGTGCCTCACATAATGCAGGTCTATGGTCACCACCTCAAAGAGCATACACAGACAAGTCCAAATTAAACAATCCCCCATCGTAAGTAGGCTACACATTGATGGCCTAAGACACGAAACGAGCGGTTTGTGTGAGAAAACGAACAGTATTTATATTGTTTTTACCTCTTGTACACCACAGGAACCACGCATGCGCGCCCTCGGATCAGTCGGACGTAGTTGTTTACAAGAGGTAAAAATGATATAAACACTGTTCGTTCAATATAATGTGATTTAGCCGCTGAGGAAAGTGTCAGCACAAACGCAGCAGAAGTCAGATTACACGCATCGCGATGAGCTGTAAACGCGTCCACGCTCGCAGCAGTAGTTCTCAGTGCGTGTTCAGTCTGTCGTGTTTTCGGTGCATGCCTTTGGAAGATTAACTTTCATAGGAATTAACTTGAGAAGATAAAATACACACTTTGCTCCGCCGGCCGCACCGTTTCCATCAATGCCTGAGCCCAGCTGAGCTGTGAGTGCGACCCATGTGTGAGTTGAAAACATGTGGAAATAGCTCCCTCTGCTGGCTGTAGACTTTAGGGTCTGGCCAAACATTTTTCAGATGATGCAAATCGACCATATTTGCATCACCGGAGTAATTTTTCCAGAAATAAAATGCATAAATTTCTCATCTCAGGGAGATATGAGAGGGCGGAGCACGATCATTCGAATATACCAGGGTTTCTACTGATAGAAAGCCATATGCTAATCGTTGAAATAACACTTTATGGGTTAGGTGTAAGGGAATTGTTAACAGTGTCATTAGATGTATGCAGGTCATTTTTAAAGGTGCCCTAGAATGAAAAATTGAATTAACCTTGCCATGGCGAAATAATAAGAGTTCAGTACATGGACATCACATACTGTGAGTCTCAAACATCATAGCCTCCTACTTCTTATGTAAATCTCGTGAATCCATAAACCCAACCATGGCAAACATTGGGGATCATTTATATGCACGCCCCCAACATTTGCATTTGTCCAAACATGTGATTTGTCAGGCGGAAATGGAGCAATTTGATGGAATCATGACTGTTTAAACAATTTCTGATTAAATTGAAAGTTTCTTAGAGACAGCATTGTCTAGATAAGATGCTTACAACAATAGGAAACTCCAAGAACCATACCAAATAGTGTGTCTAATGACAAAGGGTAACTTTGTATTACAAAATACAACCACTTTGCTTAAATCGTTCACTCGATCCTTCTAATATGCATATGGTTGCCAGATTGGACATGTTTAGGTTAAAACCGGAGAGTATACGGGTTTCTTTTCACAGAAAAGCTCTTTTGGGGGGATTTAATTACTGAAATCTGGACACTGCACGAACACGAGCTCTTTCTCGCCCGCGGATGTTCTGAAAACACCAAATAAACAAGTAAGCTGCATTTGATCAATCTTCAGTTGAGATGTTTTGCTTAAAGTTTTATTTAGTCGGTCTGTGTTGTGTTAGATGCAGGACTCACGAGCTGCTTCACTGAACTGCTGTGAGCTGCTGAAATAAGCCAATCAGAGCAGAGCTCAACATTAATATTCATGACCCTTCCAAATAAGGCAAAAACAGAGCATTACATCCTAAGGACAATTCATAGGGTTGTAAATGGACCTGTAAAACTGTATCTGGACAATTTTTTCCCTTAAATAAGCCACATACCCTCTATGTAGATATCAGAGAACAATTTAACATATTGTTTCAAATCATTCTAGGGCACCTTTAAAATGTGAGTAGGCCTACTGTGTAAACACATGTACACAATTAGTCTATTGTATCAAATGATTAATTTCAATGTTAGCACATATTAGGCAAGTCTACATAAAGTGGGTCAAAAAATACAATATTTTGCACTATGGAAATTAAAAGGGCAAGCCTTAAGGTAGCCAATTATGTGCTGTATTTAAGTAAAATGACAATTGAAAACTTCCAAAACTTTCTTTCCCCCGGTCACCCTCACAATGAAGACGCCTATGCTCCAAAAGTGCTCTAATAACCTCATTCTAAACATCTGTTCTCAAGGGGGATTTTTTTCAGCATCTTTCGAATGTAAATTAGATATTTTTTTATGTACAAATCATATTTGTCTTGCATAGTTTTATTGTAAATTGAGAAAATATCAATGTTTCCATATGGCAATGCTGACTATGGAAAAATAGTTTGCATGTGACAATGCTGTCCCACAGTGGAATTGCAGTGATGTATTTAAAATAGTATAGCATAAATAATATAACTGCAGTTATTAATTTATTTGAAGTGTTTAGTTGTATTTATCTATAAATAACAAAATAATTTCTTATTTTCAGAAAATTAATACAGCAATATTTTATGGAAAGGGCAATAGGATGAGTGCAGAGTTAGAGAGTGAGGATGAATTATGAAGATGATTTAAATTATATGGATCTACTTATTTTTTTAGTGCATGTGTGTACAAAATCATAATTTTTAAGAAACTGTGCTGTTTTGATTTGTATGATTGAAGAATATATGTCATTAGAACATAATGCATACTATAGAGGTTTAAAGGAATCGTTCACCCCCAAAAACATCTATTTTGCCATCCTTTACTCATCCAGTTGTTGTTCTAAACCTCTATGAATTTCTTTCTTCTGCTGAAAACAAAAGAAGTCATTTTAAAGAATGTCAGTAACCAAACAGTTGATGGGCCATTTTTTCTTTTGTGTTCAGCAGAACAAATATATTTAAATTCATACAGGTTTGACAATTTGAGGGTCAGTAAATTATGACATAATTTTCATTTTTGTGGGAACTATCCCTTTAAGTAATCACAAAACATTAGCACGTTAGTTCGAAAAATAGAAAACGCTTGCTAACTGTTTTCCGTTCTATTGATCTTGGTTAGATTTCGAACGATTCATCAACAAAAGCTAATCAGTAATGATTCAACAGTGTGTCCGTTTAACCAATTATAGATCAAAATGTAAAACCAATTTAAGCTCTATATCCTACTCTAAGAACATAAAAAAAAATTAGAATAATAGTTCTAAAATTAATATAATTTAAATATATTTATATGATGACAAAATCGAGATAATAGCCTACACATCTAAATAAACTTCGAAATACAGCTAGAATGCTATTACTATTACTATGTGCAATTTACGCGTCGAACACTAGATGGAGCCATAGAGCAGCAGATGCCATGGTTTGCTCTAAACTAAGCACTTCTTACGTCACAATAACAACTTCTTCTTCTTCTTCTTCTTCTTCTTCTTCTTCTTCTTCTTCTTTTTAATATTTGGAAGCATTCAACGACTTCATAATGCCTTTTATCAGTATAGAGATGGCTATTTAGGTGTGCCGCAGGACCTCCTGGGATTTGCTTCATTAAGCTTCTGTGTAAATTGGCTTTGAAAAAAGGGGACGTCTTTACAAGTAGAGATATGTACTGTACTGTATAAATCCTGTAGCCTATTAGCCTATTTCTTGAGAAATAAGGGGTGATATTCCATATTTTCCGCTATAGTAACTGAAAGCTTAGGGACAAGAAACTGAAGTAGGCCTAATTGAAGTAACATGAGGGACAAGAACAATAAAAATGGACAGAACATCAGCTGTTAGGGAATATATGTGAATTAAAACTATTATGACCGTTGCTTGTTTCTCTGTGGAGAAACAACAATCACAGCAGTTTAATTTTACTGATCTGTGACATCAATTCCTTTGAGGGTCAACACTAAGCCGTGCTTATGGTGCTTCAGTGGCAAGTTTATTTATGAAAAGTGCGTATAAATAGTGCAAGAGGATACTGTGTGGTCAGGGTCATCAGGTCGGGGGCTGTGAATCCTAGGAGGTGGAGAGATGAATAGCTGGCGTCGTCTTGGGAGGGCCAGTGATGAGAGGTACTGAAAGGTCATGTTGAAAGTGATACACCCATAATTCAAGCCCCCGGTCACCCTCCAATCACACTGTCCCCTCCCTTGAGGTGCCGCCAGTCCTAGCTTTACGTCTTTGTTAAGACTTTTCAGTAGCCAGAGGAGGAATGTCTCGAGAGTCCACTCAGACTTAACGGATTCTCTTATCCTTAAATGTGTTGGTACTAATGACAGAAATAGGTTGCTTGTAAAAGACATGGTTTCAAATGGATCGAATATTTCAACATGTTTCAAAGTAGTGTACTGTGCATTAAAAAACATAATATAGAAAATTGGAATAAAAAAGCTTCTATATTAAATACATTATAGAGTATATCTCGATTTTATTTAGCAAGGACACTAAATCAAAAGTTACAGACTTTTACATTGTTACAAATATTTTCTATTTCAAATAAATATTATTCTAATAATTCCTTTTCTTTAGTCACAGATTCCACAAATATATGAAGCAGCACAACTCTTTATTATTATTATTATTATTATTATTATTATTATTATTAACATTTCTTGAGCAGCAAATCATATTAGAATGATTTTTGAAGGATCTATTGACACTGACTGGAATAATGGGTGCTGGAAATTCAGCTTTGCCATACAATTACTTTTTGTTACAATATATTATACAATAATATTCAAATAGGAAACATTTAATATTTACAATATCAAATGTTTTACTGTATTTTTTTTTAAAATAGCTGTTTTAGTCAGTTTTTTTAAATTTCTTTAAAAATGTACATTTCACATTAAAAATCGTACTGACTCCAAATTAATTTTAGAGGAAAAGGAGAGAAAATATGGCTCTGTATTTTTTTATTACTATAAAAATATACTTCATTATCATTTCTTTACACATAAAATGGGCACATCACACATTGAGGGTTAAATATTGGGTTACAATTTATTTAAATTTATATACAATTATTTAAAGTCCTTGTTACAGTGTAATTATAAAATTATTAATTAACATGTGGTAATTATTATTTCACAGTACTTACATGTATAATCACACTGTAATATTAACACCGTAAAATAATGTGTAACCATTAATTGTTAATGAGTAATATTATTCAAGTATTAATGAATATATTAATTAACAACATGTCCATATAGGGTTAGGGCTATTGTTTAGGGTTAGTTGCTTAGTTATGTAGACTTTACTGTTATTACTTTAAGTAAAGTGTAAAAAAATACATGCAAAAGTGACCAAATATTCAAAAAATAGTACATTAATACAAATAAAATGTATAGAATTTTCACATGTACAAGAAAAAAAAATTTAGGTCTCCAATTGAAAATTGTCAAGTGACTGATCACATCTAATTTTTTCAGTTGGCCAAATTGAATTTCTGTGAATTAAATTGCATCAATTCACAGAATTTCATTTCGGCCAACTGAAAAATTTAGATGTGATCAGTCACTTGACAATTTGACAATTTTCAATGACAATTTTCAATTGGACACTTTTTTTTTTTTTTACAGTGTAGGCTAAATGATTTGTTTAGCTAATATATAATATAGATTTATAGATTTATATATTTAAATTATATGTTTAATTAGTTTCTAATTAGATTCTAGGTCATTAGAACTACAGAATCCTTCTGAGAATTTATTCAGCTATTCTTTTCCCCCTTTCCTTCTTCCCTTCTTTTCTCACTCCATGCTAAATCACTACGGTTTTACCGCCAAAAATAACAATTTAAGAGGTTTAAATGCAGTTAAACAAATAAGCACACCAAACATTGTTTGAATCGCCTCATCCAGGTCTTTGAAACAAAATTAAACTGATAATAGAGGAGCTGTTAGTGCAAAAGTGTCTGAAGCAAAGGCCAGGTACAATGGATTACTGCCACCCGTAGCCACTGAGAAGCTCACCACCAGCACTAATAACCTGTCCCCACATATTCAGTCATTCCCATCTGCTTTGATTTAATGCCTATTACCCAGCCTCTTCCATAGCCTCTGAGCTCTGATTGGTCCCTTACGTGCTAAGCCCAGGCAGCTTATAGTATTTGTAAAACGTGAGACACAAAGAACGGTTGTTCCTTTCCTGGAAGCCTTGTGCGCGTGTGTGTTTACTTGGAGCGGCTCTGGCTGAGGGTGTAACTCAGGTCTATGTGAACCCATACAGTGTCTGTCAGAGCAGGTTCATCACCTCAGAGGGTCTCCATCCTGTGGAACACATCAGCAGTGGAAGGTTAAACACAAAAAGGGGCAAAAAAAAAAAAGAGCACAAGCAGGGGATTTGGACTGATAGCAGGCACTTAGGAAGAGGACCTGGAATCTGGAGCAAAACAGGACCTGACTTACATTACGTGTTTTGGATAACAGCTGGGGATGATATGATCTCTCATGTGGAGGACACAGAGGCCAATGAGCTTATCGATGCACTTGTGATCCTACACCACCAATCCAACACCACTGCCATGCAAATCCAGAATGCCTTCATTTAAAGGTAATGTGTGTGAGTGTGTTTTTTGTTTGTTTTTGTTTTTTGCTCTCTTTTCAATTTTAATTAAATAGGGGAAAACAGGAATAATGTTATTTTAATATCTGTCCATGTAACAGATTTTATAGCAATGCAGGTGCTTAAAGCCTTGCTTTAGATGCTTTAACTTTGAATCTATCTACAAACATTTATGTACAAGTGTTTGTTTAATGACACAAAGCCACTGGTTAACACAGACAGATTCTTTATTATAGTAATACTTGAGTTGCATTCATCCCATTTTCCTTCTCTGCTTTTAGCTCTTTAAACAGCTTATGAGCCTTGTTGCCTTCAGGAAAGACAAGCAATGACAAGGAACAGTGATGTTTAATCCATGTTGAGGGTAAACACTGTAATACAGTACATGGGCATCGTTACATAACATTATGTATCCTCTGGGCTTTATGATACTTTTTTATTCGTTTCTTTGAACAAATGTGAACAGAAGTTTAAGGCAAAAAAATGCTCTTCGAGATGTATTAAACTGTAGTTTGTCATTTCCCGAATGTAAGATTATATACATAAATCTTTGATGATTTCTCTCACAGTAGTTGATCCATGCAGTAAGTAACTTTTGCAACTAAGACACATCTTTGTGTTACATTTTTTTCCAATTGCTAGCACACAATTTTGCAAACTAGGCTGGTTTTATCAAAATACTTAACACAATTCACTAAACCACGCACCCAAACTGCAAAACACCTCATATATCTTGCAAAATGAAGCACTGCAACCAAAACAACATATAGCATTACCAAAATCAAACTTTTGCATGGAATGGCACACACTTCATTCATATTACCAGATTTTTGTCTAACTAACTACACACACTGTTGTGCATAATGAACAGCACTCTGATCTTTAGGCTTTGCCTTAATACTAAAATATAAATATGTGAAGTTCAAAATGTAGAAAAGTCTTCAGATTGTTCACATGCACAGAAATATTTGCAGATACACACACACACGCTCTTGAAACATTTATTATTTTAATTTTCACCAAACAAGTCAGTGCAACATAATCACAACAGATATATTTACTTTGGACAAAATATGCTCTCAAAAAACAGTAAGCTGAAGAAGAAAATTGCAAATTCCCTCTTCCTCTTTCTCACTCAACGTCTTCCATTGGTGTATAAACAAAACAAAAAATGTGCTCACCTGTGGTATTTTCATAGTGCTTACGTCCCGATGGAAGTGTTAACCATTAACCATTCAGGTGTTTGGCCAGCTGGCTCATGTATTGGCCATTTATCTCATGTAGTGTCATTTTGAATGGCAGTGTTTTAAAATAGCGAATTTGTGAATTTATGTCAGATTGTTGTGTCTTCTGCAGAAAACCGTGTGCAGTGCATTTAAAAAGTGCCATTTTGAATTGCAAAATGTGTGTAAAGCAGAAAATGTGTTTAGACTTTAGGAGACTTGAGTAGAGGTTTTGCTCTCTGTGTCAGTTTAAATAATTGTGCTGTGCATGTCATATTAGTGTGTTAGCAATGGGAAAAAAACTGTTAATGTCCAGGTCAAAGTCAGGCAACCTTTGTTTACATTTCTAGGACTGACACTCAGCTGAACCGGCTGAGCTTTTAGCTCCTAAGACCAGGTATCACGCATGGATATCAGGACCCTGCTTTAAAGTCACCCGGAAGTTACTGTCAGAAGAAAGCATACGTAACTGTATCATTAACACTGATTCTGTTCAGTTTGTTATTTTTGTACATCACGTTAACAGAAAATTAATGAAAATGAGAAATAAGATTATATCATTTTATTTCAGTTAAGTTAATGCTTATTTTATTTCAAGTAACATCTTTGTGTGTGTGTGTGTGTGTGTGTGTGTGTGTGTGTGTGTGTGTGTGTGTGTGTGTGTGTGTGTGTGTGTGTGTGTGTGTGTGTGTGTGTGTGTGTGTGTGTGTGTGTGTGTGTGTGTGTGTGTGTGTGTGTGTGTGTGTGTGTGTGTGTGGTATAAGGTCTTAGTTTACTATTATAACGTTGTTAAACATGCATCCAGGTATACTGCCTGTTGCTTTTTAGTGAGTGCATATTCTACATAGCATTCCTCTCATAACAAGTTGGTTGAATGCAGTTAGTACACAGTTATTAGTTGGTTCACAATATAATATATTCACAATATAGGACAACTGATCTGAGGGGCTACCTGATTAATCAGACCCGTTTTACTCTATAACCCCCATCCTGAGACCAAAAGTCTAAGGCATGGTCAAAATCAAAAGATTTTCCTTAATCCTAATAAAAGTAAAAATATCAAATAAAATAAAATACTTAAAAAACAATGAAATGTTATGATGTAAAATGAATAAGAAATATGAAACATTCTGGGTCACTATGTGACACTGAATATGTGAAAAAGGAAAAGTGTTATAATTTTAAACTCAACCTTTCACTTAGGTTATGTTGTTAACAAACAATTTGTAATTAAAAAAAACTGTACTAAATTAGC
This sequence comes from Pseudorasbora parva, assembly GCF_024679245.1. Classification (NCBI taxonomy): domain Eukaryota; kingdom Metazoa; phylum Chordata; class Actinopteri; order Cypriniformes; family Gobionidae; genus Pseudorasbora; species Pseudorasbora parva. The sequence continues at coordinate 28,444,177 of NC_090182.1, forward strand.
AGGGAGAAAAAAAAGCAAGACAACTATTTTTACTGGTGGTCTTTATATATATATATATATATATATATATATATATATATATATATATATATATATATATATATATATATATATAAAGTACAAAAAAAAACTGCAATCTAGTGGTATGTGCAGCAGCAATGTGTCAGTGAAACCCAAGAACCCCAGGGTATTCCGTTACAGGAGATTTCACTGGTTTTAGTTTCCTGTGAACTCCAGGGCTTGGTGGGGTTCGTAGGTATTGTGATTAGGTGTGTAGGCAGGTATGACCTGCTTTTCCCAGCCTGTGGCTCCAGACTAGTCCTTCACCTCTCTTGAATCATTGTGTAAGGCCAGATTCCAATTACAGCCAGAGTGGGTGTGTGAGCAGGGCAACAAAGAGAAAGCAACATGGAAGCCTCTGTAAAGTGGACAGAGGACACTCTGTCCACAGGTAAAACTATCCTTTTGGGGCTCCCACAGCAATCACAGAGCTGACAGGGGTAGGGGGAAATTGGTAATTTCTTACACCCTGATGAGGGAACCTTTATTCACTATAATGTCTTTAGAACAATGGAAAGAGCTCTGTTAAATATGTCAGCTGATAAGCAGGTAACTAGCTTGTAAAATAAGTTATTTAACATTCGTGTCATATTTGTGGGGGTTATTCTCATGAGGACGATTAACAAAGAAATACAAGATGAAGTGCAAGTGCCGGCTTGAAGGCCAAATATGATAACCCATATTCTGAATTTGTCCTCTACATTTAACTCATGCAATTTAATGCATACACATTAGGAGCACACACACACACACACACGCACGCACACACACGCACACACGTCTGATTCATTATCTTTGTGGAGACTCTCCATAGACTTAATGGGTTTCATACCGTACAAGCAGTATTTTCTATCTCCCACTGCCCCTGCCCCTAAACCTACCCATCACAGGAAACATTCTGCATTTTTACTTTCTCAAAAAACATCATCCTGTATGATTTATAAGCCTTTTGAAAAGTGGGGACCGCGGGCTGATCGCCACAATGTATGTAATCTCAGGTTTTAATATCCTTATGGGGACATTTGGTAACCACAATGTAATATAAACAAGGGCACACATACACACACACACACACACACACACACACACAGCATGTGTGGACACATGGTGCGGTGCCTGGGTAGTTAGGTGCCTTGCTCAAGAGCAGCTCAGTTATGCTGGTATTGTCCCGAATTTTGACCCTCATGCCAAATTATTACCCCCTTTGTGGAAGTCACTACCTGATTGCCGAATCCTAACCCCAAACAATACTAAAAAAAGGCACTGTGCTGTCACTGGGGCGGTACCCTAAGGTACAAAAGTGAAAAGGTAGGCTACATCTTTGTACTTTACTCACCCCTATATGGTACATATTAACCTTAAAAAGTACATGAGTACTTTAAGAGTGCAAATTAGAACCTTGAAGGTACATATTAGTACTTTAAAAGTACTTTTTCAGTTTTGTAGGGTACCGCCCCAGAGACAGCAATGTACCTTTTTTCTGACAGTGTAGGGGGTAATAATCTGGCAAAAGCAATTTGCCACAACACCAGTGTTGAGTATCAAACCCACAACCTTCAGATTATAAGTCTGACTCTCTAACCATAAGGCCACGACTGCCCTGAAATTAGATTTGAAATTCCTAATGCATCCCGTGGGAATTTGACAAAGTTTCTTTGTCAACTGCACAAGGTATTGTTATGCCACACCTTTAGGCTACTGTGTAGACCTAAGGTAGACAAATTTATGTCATTTGGACACTGCTATTATTAAATACATTTTTAATCATCCCACAGAGATGTAGCCTATAATGCAAGAAAAGAAAAAAAAAGAAAAGTTTTTTTTTTATGGGCGTGAGGTTATTAGATTCAGCTCAGGCTCAAAACAGAGGCAAAGTGATAAAAACGAACTAAATTTCCACATGGACAGTTTAGTAATTTAGAAAAACCCTAACGTAGAATAAAGTCAGCAGGCCATTATCATAAAACAAACCACCAAAGAGTGATAAGACCGTACAAACCTAAAGGGGTTTCTTTTGCAAAAACTCAAAAAAGTAAAAGTTATCCAACTTTATTTTGGTTATTCACAAACTGGATATTAAATATAAATGTTTAATAAAATGTTAACCCAAAAATGATTATGTGGACTGCAGAGCAATATAAAAAAAAGAAATATGTGTTGCTCTTTTTAAAGCACAGATCCATTTTGTAATGTCTTTTACACATGTACCAGTAGGGGGCAATGTGAGTTCCCTTTAAAATCGCAGTTGTGTGTTTCTAAGGGGATAATGGGAATAGATGATGTCCATTTATCTCTGCTCTCGGTTCCTCTCTGAAATATTTATACGTGGATCACATTCAACAAGGCAAATTTAGTCATAATTCTGAAATTTTGTAAATTTGTTCTGTGCGCATCCAAAACGCAGCCCTTGCAGCATTTTTTTATAATATTGCTGCTACTGTACATCAGAGCATATACATTTGCTTTTAAGTAATAGCCTACTATATAATATTTGTTCATAGTAATTTTTAGTAGTTTAGTTCATAGTTTATTTTTTCAAGTAATTTTGAGGTGCCCTATATTTCTCCACCAACTGCTTATGAACCCTAAAAAGAAATTAAACATTTCCATGTGAAAAAGATTAACACAGGTGGAATGTCAGCAATCCTTAAAGAGCTGAATAAAGCCATTGAGCCAGTTACTGTGCTTTGAAATGACTGTGAAATGGTACTACAGTGCACTGAAAGGGAAGTCTGAACTTTAGGATATTTCACTTTTATTTAGCAAGCAGCAATTTGATAGAAATCAGTGAGATTAATTATACATATAGCTTTGTTTATCAGCAGGCGGTATAAGTAAAATTAAAATTGTGCTATCTGAAATGCACCATTAGGTCTACTGATTATCTTCCCTTTTTCTATCAGGCCCTGTCTGGACTCTTGAAGGTGACAAAGTGCAAAGCGTAGTGGTAGTTGACAGTTTGCCGGTTAAATTTAGATGTGTGAGCGAATGTCTGACAGGCTCACGCAACCCTATCAGGGACAAGGAAACTCCCAAAATGGTACTCGATGAAATATGTGGCATGTCTGCAGGGTGACCTGCTTAATGCGATCAGAGTAACAGAAGGCAGTGGAGGTATCAGATTATTTCCTATTGATGTTTTCGTTCATTCACACCTGTTTGCCCTATTTTACATTAAAAAGGCCAGTAGGCCTACCAAGAAAGTGATTTCAGACCAAAAATTTAAAAAATAAAATAAATAAAAAACAGGCATAGTTCACACAAAGATGGAAATTCTGTCATCATTTACTCACCAAACCTGTATGATAGAACCAAATTTTTTTTTCTTCATACATTGAAAGCTTAATATGGGTTCAGTGTTGTTTTGAACTCCATTGACTTTCACTGTATGGACCAAAGCTTTAATTTAATTTTTGGGTGAACTAACCCTTTAAAGGTAACTTTTCCATCCGCTAGACGGTGCCTATTCAAAACAAATGCATAGTTAATGATGCCAAGTTTGAGCACAGAATCTTGGGGCATGGTCTTCACCTCACAGCCGGTGGGAAAGAAATGGGATAGGACTCGGGCAGAAATCATTCATGGATGTGATTAGTAACGTTACTGTAGTGTTAAGCAGAGCAGGACCGAGTGTTGAGGGAGCTGAGCAAGGCCACTGGAGCGATTGAAGCGCAACACACGGCTCGCAATCAACAGGACTTTTATTATGACGGGACACAGTTGCTGGCACTATTTCTGCTCTTCCGGTCATGAGTATGAGGTAACACATATCTGTATATCATAATTAGATACATTTGAGTGTGTTTAAAATGATGTTATGACGTTACTCTGTGCATTCGCTCAGCGACTGCTTTGACACTTGTTCACACTGCAGTAAGAGTAAAGTGTTTCTGGCAAAACCGGAAAGCGCAGATATGATGCAATTGACAGGCGACTCCTTTAGACATCCCGGTTTCTTGATTAAAATAGCAATTTTCTTACTATTTACAAATAACGTTTGTTGGAAACATTTGAGATATTGTAAGAACTCAATTGAACAAAATATATAACACTGGCCTGGTGGGTTTTGGATATTTTACTGGAAAAAAATTCTGCAATATATATATAGTTTTCAACTTAATTTTCTTCATAAAGTCATTAAAAGGGTTGTAAAAGATAAAAGAATAGGCATTTCACTTAAAAATATAGGTTATCAATTAAAAATGATTGTTTTAATGGCCAATCAGCACCCCAGTTCCTTTTGGCATCGCTTTGACTTTACAATAAAGTCTTATTATAATTAATAAAGCTATAACATTAACAAAAAAGGAGCAATACATTTGTTAAAGTAATTATTCTTTATAAATTATTCTTTATTAATGAAGTTAGCTCCGATTAATAATGTTGATATTCAACTTTTGATTTTAATTGTAATATTATATCCATAAATCCATGCATTAACTAGTTAACAAACGGAACTAATTTAAAGTGTTAGCTTATCACTTTTTCCATATGCCAGCAGCACACTGATCTGGCGATTCAACTGCAAAATGTCCCAGACGAGTGGATGCACACTGGTTGAAAGATGTAGCCTAATAAGTGATGGTTTAGCTTGCTTTGCTTAGTAGCTAATAAGGGTAATTTTCTTTCACAATAGTCAACACAACGATATCCACAGAAACTGTAATGCTAGAGGCATTGTCACTTAAATGAAAGGTCCATTGTCGTTTTCACAATGAGCTTCCTCTAAACATCATTACATAGAGTGTACCTCCAGGAAAACATTCCTCAGTAAATATCCACCACAAGGGAGGGGTACTGCGCTATTCATTACCATCCCATGATAAAGCATGCTCTCTGTTGGCTGTTACTATGACTACCAGGATCTTCTCCAAACCAATGAGAGCCCTTCATCTCTGTCGACCCAAAACAAGTGCATTGAGAAGGGGGTCGGCATGCTTCATCACTGATCCGTGTTTCCATCTCTCGAGTCAAGACAGCGCGTCTGAAATCTGAATATTGTGTCCGGGCAGCCATAGCGCTTGTTGAGAAGAACAATACTAGTCGACTGCCATTCGCGCTGTTATTGTCGAGAAGCTGCGCGAGGGACTGGCGCGAGAATGAATTCATGTTTCTGAGGCAAACACGTGTGTGCTTTCGTTCAATTCGTTCAAGGGAATTTAAAACGCGTTTGTTTAGTCTGCTGGATTGCACACCATATGGGAGGTGAGTGCAGAAAGCAAAAAGCACCGCAGGAACAATTTGCATTACATTTTACCCATTGCATATTAAAAATGACATAAAACAATATACACTATAACATTTTGTATTAAGCAGTAGCCTATGTAGGTTATTCCAAATTGTATTTGCAATAATTCGAAGGAGTACACATAATGCATATATATATATATATATATATATATATATATATATATATATATATATATATATATATATATATATATTTTTTTTTTTTTATTTTTTTTTTTTATTATTTGTACAATATGAACTATATGCCTATATTAGTGCACGTTAGATTGGACATGCTGTTGTATTCTCCCCCGTCACACACTTTGAAACTGTCAGACTCATGATGTAGCATGTGAGAGCAGACACATGAGATCTTGTAGACTGTATTGAAGAAAAACAAAACTACGCCAGCACAAAATGGTGAGTGTGCACAGTCTGTTGCAAGGTATTACATTTACATCAGGTATTTAATGATTAAAGCACCAAGGGCATTTGGCGTAGGCTACCTCCACTGGAGCTTTAATGAGCTCTTTTTCAATGGTTGCTGTGCAACTGTCATTAATGTGTCACAGGCTCTCATGTGCTTGAGCAGGTGCAAGGTCAAGAAGGTCATTACAGATGGGCACTATGGTATTGACTACATGATAATAGTCTTGTTTTGAAAATAGAATAGAAAAAAGCATATTGTATAATTGTGCCTACAGACTAAAATTTGTATTTTATTTTATTAAGTTCTGCCATTATCTTTTTTGGAAGATTTTCTATTCTATTTTACTCTAGAAGACTCTACTCTAGAAGATTCTATTTTAATATTACTGTATGGCTATAATAAAAATCTAGAATTGAGTAGGCCTGCTGCTGCTGTGAGTGCAGCAAATCATGACAAAAGTCTTAGCTCTTAATTATTTAAACAACTGAACAAGTGTGCCCTGAGTTACCCAATTATTTTTTAAAACAAAATGCCTATTTATTATATAAATAATACTTCCAGTAAGCACAAACTCAGTGTAATGTTTTGAGAATCTTATATTAATGAAAATGTATTTTATTTTAAATTTAAATCAAATGTGATTGAGTGCTTTTTTGACATACATACACTGTAAAGAAATTCAGGTCTCCAATTGAAAATTTTCTAGTGACTGATCACATCTACATTTTTCAGTTGGCAGAATTGAATTTCTGTTAATTAAATTGCATCAATTCATAGAATTTCAATTCAGCCAACTAAAAAATAGAATTTCAATTCGGCCAATTGAAAAAAATTAGATGTGATCAGTCTCTAGAAAATTTTCAATTGGAGATTTTTATTTTTATTTATTTTTACACAGTGTATGAAGGACATCATTATTTGTAATGTCATACATAATTCATACATCATTCTTCTTCTGTCTTTGAAATATGGTTAAGGTGCACTGCTGAATATAAGCATTTAAACTTAACAAAACTACATTTTTATATGATTTCTGTAGAAACTTTTTTCTATATTTATACATTTGTAATGGTGATGTTGCAGTTTAGTACATTTAAAGTATATTTACATGCAATGTAATATTGAATAACTCATACAGTTCAGATCATAATTTCTCTGAATGTGCTTGAGTACTGTATGTAAGTCAACACCCATCACAGCAAGTATACTTTTTGAAAGCATGACAAAATATTTTTTAAACGATTTAAGATGTACTTAGAAGTAAAGTGCAGAAGTGTACCTAAGTGTGTTAAAACAGTCATGAATGTACTCTCTTTAAGTATTCATTTATATTATAACAGCTACAAGAGATTTATGCATGTAAACACAAAAGTCCCGGATAAAAACATGTATATTTATGATATATTAGAGTGTAGGTTGATGCAGCACCATTTGGCTTTCATGGTTCCTAATTAATGAGCAGGATGCTAGATGTTTTCAGGCGGTCCAAGTCTAACATTTACAAAATTATACTGAGAGCGAGGGATTCTGAAGTGTCTTCTGAACTGAAATAAATAAATAAAGATGCCAATGAGCTATACTTTGTTTCTCACCAGTAAATTTAAACATAGGTCATCATTTGATCTTATTCAGTTTTGGGAAACCGTTTGCTAAGTCCTGGATCATGACCTGATACCTTCCTTTCAGCTACAGTTTAAAGGCTTTGGTTGATGTAACACCTAAGTCATCTCAGGCACGAGCATATGAGTGATGTTAGCTTTTCTGGGTGGTTTTCTTTGGCTCAGGTTTGTGCTGACACCTTCAGTCTCTGCACATTCCTTGAGCTCCTGGGTGACGGCATCCCTCGCGACGGGAGGGAGCAGCTCACAAGGTGTCAGACCCTCGGTGTAGCTGTTGCTTTCTTGCTGTATAAAAGTGAATCTCAGTCTGAAAAGTATTTGCAGGGGCAATCAAGTGTGAAATTTGTCCTGATGTGGATTGTAATGTTTAAGGACAAAACAGTAAGAAGAAGAACAACAAAAAAATGTCTTTAGAGGTGAAAGAGTGAAACTGGTGTTGCTGGCCCGGTGTTATCCAAAGGAATTTACACAGTTCATTTGTCGCGCATTATACTGAGTGGCAAGTTAATCTGTCTTCATGGTGTAGCATGACTCCAGGGCAACTTTCTTCGCTCTAAACTTGAGGTTAGACACGCTGATAAATTAGAATTGTCATCAGCAAACAGTATTGGGGACAAAAATAGAGTCAGCACCATCATGGAGATTGGGTAACTAAAAGTGAACTTTAACTAAATGAGGCCTTTGTTAATATATATGGAGCTCCGCACATGACATGCAGGGATAAACTAGTAGGCTAAGTCGTGGGTACAATTTCTTAATTAGAACAAATTAGTAAATTGTGCGGGTGGTTAAGCAAGTCGAGGGAACAAAGTTGTAAATTGTTCGCATTATTTAGCAAATCAAGGGAACTAAAGAGTAAATTGTGTGCACAATTTATCTTCTTTTTCTTGCACGTCATGTGCAGGGCTTCGTAAATATATGTATAAACAGAGATGGAAAAAAAAGTTATATTTATTTTTTAAACATTTCCTGACAGTCATCCTAAATTATACATATTAGCGCACGGGGGTGAGTAGTATGCACTGGCATAGTCAAAATGTTAGATCCACTCATATCTCCTTAAGCACAGATCTGTATATGTTGCCACTTTTCCCCAGAGGCATGGAGTAACTTTCCAGCCTGCAGACATGCATGTCTCCATCTGAAAATAGCTTGAGCACTTGCTCAGCGAGGGGGCTTGCCTCTCACTTTCTTACATCTTTTGCCTCCAGAAGCCAGCTGCAGTCTGGGACTTTAACCCTGAATCGCAGTGGATCCTCTGGACTAAAGTGAGAAGTGTGGACGGGGAGCCCGCTGCTTGTCAGCTCAGACACGGCGCCTGATTTCAGTCCTAATGCCTGGTAAGGATTTGCCTTTCGTCTGGTTTGGTATTGTGTATATATTTATTCAAATATTCGTATTCTTTTTTTAACCAGTTATAAGAAATAAGTTCTCCCTGTAAATATCAGAAAATATAACTTTCAATCCTACCAATAAAAAGAGTAATTGCAAACGATCACATCCAAAATACAAGTTTGTGTTTACATTTTATATGTGTGTTTACTGTGTATAATTATGTATATTTGAATACACACACATACATGTGTACTGTATATTTAAGAAATATTGGCATGCATTTACTTTATATAAATGTATTTAATGTAAATTGTATATACTGTAAATATTTGATATGTAAATATAAAAACATTTTCTTAAATATATACATGCATTTGTGTGTAATTATGTATACATAATAATTACACAGAGTCAGTACACAGTACGCACACATATATTATGTAAACAAACATTTATTTTGTATATATATATACATATATATACAAAATAAATTATATATATATATATATATATATATATATATATATATATATATATATATATATATATATATATATATATATATATATATATATATATATATATATATATATATAGACTGTACTCACTGTATATATATATATATATATATATATATATATATATATATATATATATATATAAACATTACAGTAACATATTTGTTCTTTACAAGAATTTGGGTAACGGGTGAATGTTTGAATCTGATGAATTCTGTCAACACTAGAATATGTGTAAAAATTGATTCAATGCAATTAGATTTTTTTTTTTTGTAGGAAGCTATAAAGTTCCAAATAATGCGGTTGTACTTCTTCACGTCCCAATAGTAAGGCATGATCGAATTTTGTCATAGATTTGACATTTATCAATAGATGATCAAGCAGTAAGCAGTAACTGCACTGAACATTAGGATTTTGTGTTCCAGCTAATTATTATATTTTTGGTATTTAAAATGTTAATTATTATATATTTTTTTTAAATGGTAACTTTATTTTGATGTCCACTTTAGACATTTTATAAGTACCTTTGCAACTACATCATTAGAGTATTATTATACTGTCTTCTTAATATCTCCTAACACTTTATTTTGATGGTTTCTCAACAGACATTAGTGACTTGGTAACTAATTATATTAACCCAAACCCTAACACGTAACCCTAACCTAACAGTCTAGTACAGTTTTTTTTTAAATTGTACTCTAAAAAGTAATGAGTGAAATCACCACCTCATGTACCTAATCTTGAGACCAAGTCTGCAAAACTGCAAGCAAAAAAAAAACCTCATTATTAGACTCATCATACAAAACAAACTGCTCTTGTGTTTCATTTGGCAAACACTGGCATTTAAATGACACACTCACCAAAACACAATTTTCAAAACACAAAAAAGTTTTACACAATTTATTCACTTAGAAATCAAAAATCAGTTTGTTTTACCCAATTAAATTGGATCACTTAGAAATCAAAACTCAATGTTTTGAGAAACAAATATATTTTTCACCATTTTTTTAAGCGTTTATCTCATAAATATATAGTGAATATAGTCAAGTCACCTCTATTTCTATAGTGCTTTATACAATACATATTGTTTCAAAGTGGCAAATTCAACAAATTGTGATTCTCCCGAAAAGCATTTCTAACAAGCCAATAGTGTCGGGTACCAAACTCTGTACTTTTAAGGGTACTGACTAGGGCTGTCAATCGATTTTAATATTTAATCACGATTAATTGTGTGATTGTCATGAGTTAACTCACGATTAATCACAAATTAATCACACATTTTTATCATTTGTAAATGGATCTTAAATTAAGTTTAAATTAAGTTTTTAATACTCTAATCAACATGGGTTATAGACAAATATGCATGATTTATGCAAATGTACATTTATTATTAGTGAAACCACACAGCAAAAAACATGTTGGGAGATTTATCACCACGGGTGTTAAAATTATCACTTTCCGGGTGAACATACAGGTCCATCTTTGCTAGTGTTAAAACAACACTGACGAAAGTGTTCGTTATACAAACACTGTGTTAGTGTTTCTTTTTAGTCACTCAAGGTGTTGAGAAATGTATTACTCATAAGTGTACATTTAACACTTTATGGTGATTAATCTCACACACCCAGTGTATTTAATGTTTATTTATACTTAAATACTAAAATGGCACTGTGAATGAAATTTAAAACAATTTATATATATTATTTTATTTTTCCCCAAAAAAAATCAAGTGACTAAAAATGTATTTGAATATTTATTGAAATTGTAATATATCAATTCCATTACATTTATGTATTTGGCAGACACTTTTATCCAGTGCGACTTACACTGCATTCAATACCATTTTTAGATTAAAAAAAAAAACATTTTTGTCAGTTCTTGCTTTCGCCGGGAATCGCTACAAAGCCATTGTTGTCACACATACAATTGAATAAAACAATTTCTTGTTATACTCTAATGCTATAACATCTTACCATGATAAATCTCTACTGCGTTTCAAACAAGATTAAACAAAGAAACATTCCTCAAGTAATGTTTTAATTGAAAATACAAAAATTCAACATTGTATATATTAAATCAACCTTAATGTTAAAAAACTGTCTGGTTTGTAATTCATTCTGATAAAAAATACTATTCCTTTATAAATTAATACATTTACATTTGGCAGATGATTTTATCCAAAGCGACTTACATTGCATTCAATGTACCGGTACGCATTTTTACATTTTGTCAGTTCTTGCTTTCCCAATTCATCGATCCCACGATCTTGGCGTTGATAGCGCTCCTCAAAATGATCCAAACACATAGTATCGTTCCTGTTAAAGAGACACATTTGGTTAAAACAAACACATTAAAAAAATCTAAGATATAAAGATTCAAACATCTTCAATCAACAAGCAGAGATACTTACATAGCCTGTCTTCCTTTCAGGATCGTTTAGGTTTGTAGAGTAAAAATGCCAAGGGCATACATAGATTGTGGCCTTAAGTGGTTTCCTTCTGCAATAATAAACAATATTCCATGAAACAAAAATCCTCCAAAGCAGAAAGCAAACTAAAAGACTCAAAATAATCAGGTCACTTTGTGTTTTACTTCAGGTTATTTTTATACCAACACATAGCAAGAAAACGTTATATTCAAAACATGAGCACTAATGTTACAGATTTACAATGCTACAACTAGAAAAGGCTAGAACTAAGTTGTACAGAAAAAATCGCGCATGGAAGGGCACTAATGCATGTCTGCTCAACTAATACAAAATAAGACGAAAAATGTCAAATAGTACGAGTGTGCAATGTCGTGGAATGTATACGCCAAAACTCATTTCGGCGTGCATATGATACGCACTTTATGGCGTATATATGACACGCTCTCTTGGGTAGGTTTAGGGTAGTGGGGTGGGGGGTTCGTATGTATAATACGCCATAAATTGCGTATCATATGCACGCAAAAAACAGCGTATCATATGCACGCCAAAATGAGTTTTGGCATTTACATTCCACGACATTGCACACTCGTACTCGATCTTAAGTTTCTATATATTGACTGAAGCAGTTCATGAAGAAAAGCGTGTCCTACGATGTTTTCGACATTTTGGAGCGCTGTACAGAATGGTCGGCGTATGTTATCAAAGTACCACGACCACGATTTCACTCGCAAAATGTTGCAGGCCGATCAGTATGCGCAGCACCGACAATGATGGACCGTGCTATCCGTGGGTGCTCGGCGAGGGATCGAGCCCCGGCGTCACACAAGAAAAAAAAATTAAGAGCAATTAATTCATTCGATTAACGTCTACTTTCTCATTTGAATGACATTTCAAAACACCACGGGGTGAAAGACGTTATGCCAAATGAGAAGAAATAACTATCCAAGTCCAGTGAGTTAAAAAATGACACATAATGTTAATGCTGCTACATTATTACAAAATTAGTACAACGAAATTAAGTCACTTACGTAAATCTCGTCCTCCATTAACGAATTTAGTGTGTTAGTGGGGGTTATTCAGTTATGTTAAACTGAATGGCGGCTTAAAAGCGCGCTAAATTTAAACTGAGGTAAAAAAAAAAAAAAAAAAAAACGCTAACAGAGTTAAGTCAACCACATCGGCTACGTTACTCATTATACAAGCTCATTAATAAATCACAAGTTGATAAGATAATAATACTATACTATACCTTGTCCTTGTAACCGTTGTGTGTGCAGGGAAATCCATAAAGATGGAGAGACCGAAGGATGAGCTGGGAAATTTAAAATGCTCTGCACATGCGCAGATGTTGATTGTTAACACCCAAAGGAAACACTGTGCTTTATCACCCAAAGGAAACACTGTGCTTTATCACTAAACAAGTGATAAAGCATATCATATTTGTAAATTAACACCAGATTTTATCACTAGATGCCCAACACCAGGTTTTTATCCCTCGGTAATTTGCTGTGCATACTTATTCAATTATAATCAATAGAGACGCCTGGATGCCAGCCGAACTTAGCCCCGCCTACAAATTTTTTAGGTCGGGCGGTTCGGTCTGGCCTCGATCCATAGAGGAGTAATTATCCCCGAACAGAAACTGTTCAGACCAATGAAATCATCAGGGACAATGACGGACAGATGATCAACAGTAACGTAATCATGCACGACATCAAAAGTGCTTGGATTATATTTGTTCAAATCCTAAACGGAGAGCTTGTTTGTATATGCATTCACCTTCAGAATTTCTCTCAAAAATGATCATGTTGGGTAAGTACTCTGTGTATCATTCAATTCTTTTATTTTTTTACAACACCGACTAAGATCGTTTATTCCAGCGCGTGTGCAGACAGGGTTGGCAAGTTTTTACAACAAAATCCGCCAACTACTAGCCCTAAACAATAGCTTATCGGGGGGTTCTCCGGGAAAAAAAATTGCGTTTGGGGGTAAAATGTGTGTTACTTTGGCACGGTTGCCTGTTAAAATTCGCACTCATGGGTCTATATATCACATAAGTTGCTTCAACCCGCGTACATAGAAAACAACCCATTTATTGCTCTGATTGGTTGTAGGTCTATCCAATTGAGGTCTTTCCTGGTTTGGTTGAAACACGCCCCATAATCACAGCCCAATGGAGCAGTTTCAGACTCATATTCTGACTAGAATTGCGTATGACCACGTCAGGCTACAATAGTACAGCATGAAGACTAGAGATGTATCAAAGATCAGCTTTGAAGTTCAGAATAAGCAGTGATTTCTTTCATTTTAATAATATAATTAAAGGGAGTTTTTTCACTGGCAGTTTAAGTTAAGGTGTTTGCCTTGGCAAGTGATGTGTGATGTTTGGCCTGTTGTGTGCGTGTATTGTGGTTTTGTGTGTAGGATTTCGAGCAATGGAGCCATAGTTTTAGAAATTTTGTCTAAGCAATAAAAAAAAAACTAATAGTCTAATGATAGTTCATTGACATGTAGTTGCAAAGTTACTAGTTAGTATATTGTCTATAAATTAAGATTCAGAGTTCAACATGTAATGTCAGAAGTATGTGTATTTTAATTCTCGAGAAGGTCTACAGTATCTAATGAAACTTTTGACATTTGCTGCCAGGTTTACTAAAAGCTTGAGCCAGTGCAAACCCTTTTTTGGCTTTAAAAAACGACTGTTAGAATTTACTAAAGACACACAGTGAAAAATTACTGCTGTAAAGGTGTGCACAGTTACATTTGCAGCTGACTGGATTGCATATGCATTTTTACGATATATTTTGTTAGTCAATTTACTGGTATATGTGGCATTATTTACAAAAATAGCATGTCTTAAACCAGATACAAGATTGCGTTTCTCTTGGTAGATTGCATTGGTTAGATTGCCGGTTGCTTCTGTGTGCTTTAATTTGAGCGTTGTCACATAACTTTCCACTCCCTTCTGTACTTTTTTGGAATTGTGCTTTCACGCTAATTTGCCCTATTTAGTAAATCTGGCTCTTGGTTTTTAAAACTAGCTACTTTTCATGCTAGATTAATTTTATGTTAGATAATAGTTTATATAATATATGTAATAGTTCAAAAAATAAATAAACAAATGCTATTTGCTTGTATCATGTATTTCAGGACATAGAATTGTGTCCCTAAACATAGTGGAAAAAGTGTAAAATGTATACATTTTCTAGGTGAAAAATACTTTAAAAATATATGCATGTATCTGTCTGTTAGTTTTTACTTTCAGAGAGTTTGATTTATGTGTGTACTGGCCCAAAACCGAGTAGACAGCTTTTACTGATTCAACCCAGACAGATGTATCGTGTTCGCGGTTTGAAATAAGGCCGCCTTGTCATACTTAAAAAAAGAGCCTTTGTTGCAATCTGCCGTCTCTGACAACATTTATTAATATCAGCTAAATTGCATTTCACTATGTAATGTAAGGCATCCATTGATTAACTGTCCATCATAACACCACAATCCTTTCAACATGACCTTATGTTCTTTTAACCATTTTGGTTTAATAAAAATGCACATGCACGACACTTCTATGATAGGGAATGCTTGAGACAGAGCTAAAGCAGCTCTGAGAGGTCAAATATGACATATAGTAAAATGCACATTTGCTGCAATATCACCATAGGGGCATGGAAAGCTGTCATGAAGATGTCTTAAAGGAGGCCGCCTGGCAGACTCTTGGCCTGCTCCCGGTTTTGCTATGGGGGAAGGCTCTTTCATGACTGTGGTATTTTTAACTTTGTATAATAAAGGGCTGCCCAGTCCCTGTTTCCTGAATCTGAACCTTTGTTATACTTCTAACTCACTAGCACACTGTAGGCCTGGACAAAAAGATTATATTATCAGATATTGTCCTATATCATCAGATTCACAATTTTCAATGTATACTTTTCAAAATAACATTTTTACATGATGTTTATGAATAAATTGATAAATTAAGTTTTTAATCAATTAACTTAAATTAACAGCGTGAACTGATTCATATAGTAAACTAATTCAAAGAATGAATGAGTAGAAATTGATCACCTAATTTCTTTTTTTTAATTATGTCATTATTTAAAACCTGGATTATTTTCTTTGGAACACAAAAGAAGATATTTTGAAGAATGTTGAGTACCAATGATTTCCATTATATGGACAAAAAGCACCAAACAATTTTGCTTTTTGTTCCATAGAAGCAAAAGTATTTTTTAATTAGGGATGCCATAATCTGTTTTAGCAGACTCTTTTTCCAGCAAGTCACGAGAAATCAAAGTTAAAGGACAACTCCAGGGAATTTTTAGCTTAATCTTGATCGCTATACCTTTGTGAGTACAGTGAGTACAGTCTATATATATATATATATGTATATGTGTATATATATATATTTTTTTAAACGGATTGGTCCTTGCAAGACGGAGCTATTACACTTAATGCCCAGAGCCCCCACTCAGTTAAAATGGCAGTTATGGAGGCATAAACGTAAAGGGTGTATTTGTGCCTCTTAACAGACACAAAATGCAATTAAAATGTCTGTCCAACATGAACAGGGCCCTTACATAAAAACGAGATGCGTTTAGCCACTTAGCCATTTTTTTATTCACCTAAATAGTGTTTTAGACAGCTAGCTGTAGTCTTTCGCTAAAGTCCCGTGACAATTCAGTTGTAGCTGGAAAAAGGTACATGGTCCAGTTGGAAGGAGCGTTGTGTGTGTGTGTGTGTGTGAAGAGAGATCTCATTGCTCTGCTCATCAACTTGTTGGCTCTCAGTATCGTATGTGTCCGAAAGAAACGGTTTTCTTTCTGTACCGCTGATCCGCTGCACGTTCAGTTGTTCGTGAACCGGACATCACTAGAGGGATGATCGGCTCACAAGTGAAGAAGAAATGGTTTGCGTTTGTGCCTTTCCGAATTGTGGCAATGTAATGCGAAAATTTGCAGCAAACACTTTGACAAGGATGACTAACGTACACAGACACAGCACAGCAGAGCTGGTTGGAGAAAAATGTTATTCCGGGGTTGAAGACGGGTGCAACCACTGTGGAGGTAATTTAAACTTTATTTATCCTTCCATTTGGGCACACACAGCTTGAGGAAAGATGTGCAGTAATAAAATAGTCATGCTTTACACACACAACGCTCTTCACAACTGGACTATTTATTTCGTTTAACTTCTACAAATTAAGATATTCTTTATAAAACCTGAGAGATTTCTCAGTCCATTTAAAGTCCATTCCTCTCAAACTTAATAGATCCAATAAATGTCAAAAAGGCATCTTAAAAATAACTAATCCAAATTCAAGTCTTCATAATAGACACAGTGGCTTTATATAATGAACAGATTTACCATGGTACACAGGATGTTCAAATTTGCGTGATGCGTAAAAACAACATAAGAATGAGTAAATGCACAATATTTTTTGGGGGGAGTTAATATTTACAGTTTGGGAATAGTCTTTTCGACAGGATTTCTTGTGATTAAAACTGTGACTGGTTGCATTGATCATCAGAAGCGCACTCCTTATAGTGAAAGCGCAAACTTAATTTAAATTAGCAGATCACATTTGGTTTCAGTAGTATGATTATTTTAAGCATTTTAGATGATTTATTCTTTCAAATCCGATTTCAATGTTGGGACACTGTACAAATTTTGAATAAAAACAGAATGCAATGATGTGAAAGTTTCAAAATTTTATATTTTATTCAGAATACAAAATAGATGACATATCAAATGTTTAAACTAAGAAAACGTATAATTTTAAGGGACAAATAAGTTGATTTTAAATTTAATGGCATCACATCTCAAAAAAGTTAGGACAAGGCCATGTTTACCACTGTGTGGCATCCCCTCTTCTTTTTATTTTGTAAACTTCTGGGGACTGAGAAGACAAGTTGCTCAAGTTTAGGAATAGGAATGTTGTCCCATTCTTGTCTAATACAGGCTTCTAGTTGCTCAACTGTCTTAGGTCTTCTTGGTCACATCTTCCTCTTTATGACTTGGCAAATATTTTCTATGGGTGAAAGATCTGGACTGCAGGCTGGCCATTTCAGTACCCGGATCCTTCTTCTACGTAGCCATGATGTTGTAGTTGATGCAGTATGTGGTCTGGCATTGTCATGTTGTAAAATGCAATGTCTTCCCTGAAAGAGATGATGTCTGGATGGGAGCATATGTTGTTCTAGAACAAACAGCTGTTCCTTATATGTGCATTTACCTTTTCCGGCCTCTTATACCTGCCCCAACTTTTTTGGAATGTGTAGCTCTCATGAAATCCAAAATGAGCCAATATTTGGCATGTCAAAATGTCTCACTTTCAAAATGTCATATGTTATCTATATTCTATTGTGAATAAAATATAAGTTAATGAGATTAGTAAATTATTACATTCCTTTTTTATTCACAATTTGTACAGTGTCCCAACTTTTTTGGAATCAGGTTTGTATATGTATAGTGCATTAATAGCGAGAGAGGTGGGACATAGCGAGCACTGGGAGAGAATGCTGCCTGCATTGAAAGCATGAATAATAAGTTAGGTAGAAAAATTTCAGTTTACAGTTTCAGTGACATTACTACATTAGAAGATTATATAAACTATTGAATATAATGTATATTGATGCAATGGAGGAATATTTGTGGGTCCTGATAATAATAATAATAATAATAATAATAATGATAATAATAATAATAATAATATTTTGATAATAATAAAAAAAGTAAAAAATTAAACAACTTTATTTTGGCTTAAAATATTGCAATACATATTGTATCGTGACTTCAGTATCGCTATTTATAACTAATCGTGAACAGTATATCATTACATTGCTAATTGAAACCATCCCAGTATGCATTATAATGGTCCATTTTATTTGGTCAGCAAATCATTTTCAAATAATGCTCAACCCTGTATCATATATTGTAATATAACACAAAGACCTGTTGAATAGGGTAGCTGCTGAATAGCTGTTAAATCTATAATCTTTTTAGATCGGCTCAGAAATGTTTTGCAAGCCAATTCATTGTTTGATAAAGCGTTTAGGTCTGTTTGAAGAGTTTTGAAATAATACTGAGGATTTTCTAGTTTAATGCAAAAAGTTGCAAAGGCCTATTGAACCTCTCTTTGATATCATGTGGCTGTTTTAATCGGATTGTTTTGAATGACGTCTTCTGATGGAAGCAACTACACAGGATGTCAAACGTTTTACTTGTGTCCACATTGCGATATCATGTCAGAGGACTAGTAGACTTAGCAGTCTGTCACTTTGGGTGCCCTCCAGAGGTTAAACACCTAATTAGCAGATGGATCTTCTAGCCCAGGGGAGTGCTTCTGTCAGAGGAATGGGTCCAACTGGTTTTGTAAATGTCAGGCCATTTAGATATTTGTCAGATTGCGTCTAAGAGAAGGTGCTGGCATGATGAGTGCTGGCTGCTTATCTTGGGTCTCAGGTTGGGTCCCTGTTTCAGTCGCTGGCTTTTGTGTGTGTGTGTGTGTGTGTGTGTGTGTGTGTGTGTGTGTGTGTGTGTGTGTGTGTGTATACATTGAGGCTCTTTAAAGGCCTGCTTTACTTTACATAGAACAGAGTTTCTTCCTAAAAGATGAATAAAAAAGACAGGCTTTTCAATTGTTTTGAAATGATTTCATTAGGGTATTTCTATCTATAGACATTAACTCATGTGCAGTACAGGACGTGCTGAAGACACCATATACGGCAACTCTACCAAAAAAGGATAGATGCCAATGCTTATAATGTTCACTGGGAGGTCTAATATGACACAACAGTTGAAAGAAGGAAATTATTCTAAGAATATCATCAAATATAGAATATCATCAGAATATCCTTTACAGGTCTGGTTGTTTGCCATAGTAATAATGTGCCTGTATAATGTCTTTAGCACATTATCAGTGTTTTTCAAAAGGCCCACTTTGGATATTGTCTATATGAAAATTAAATTGTATTTCTGTGTAGTATGTACCACACAAGGGATTAAAATGTTAATGCAGATAGATAAGAGTATAAAAGCTTTTGGCACAAAACAGGGCAATATTCCCATTAAGCTATTTGAATCACTGTGAAAGAGACTGTTCCTTACTTAGCGTTACATGTGCACAATGTTCTTTACCTTCTGTATTGCTGTACGTAACATTTACTTTCATTTGTATTATGATTAAGTATTAATTATGCATTAAGCTCAAGCTTGTGCAATGTATTGTTAAAAAAATCTGTCATCAATTACACACCATCATGTTGTTCAAAATCCAGTCGGGATGAGTTGATTTCTTTTAATCGACAGTATGCTACGGATGCTGTTGATTGAGCATAACTTTCACTGAACTCAGAATATGCCTTTTAGAGCTTAAGTTAATCCAAAAATGTTAATTCTTTCATTTACTATTCTTTTATTTTCATTTCTATCATTTACTCACCCTCATGTCGTTCAAAGCCTGTGAAACTTTCATTCATCTTTGAATCTTAAGAAATTAAGACGCTTCAAAAAGTTCATAAAGAGGTTGTATCCATCTGCATTGAGCGGTATAATCCAAATTTTCTGAAGAGACTTGATCACTTTATATCATTGAATTTAGGCTTTGATTTACGTACAAACATTCATCAGCACAATCTTCAGATCTGGGAAATAAGGCTCAAGCATGCTTGCTTGATGTGCAAGATGATAAATAAATCTAAAATTTGGACTAAACTAATATGAATTAGTTTGGTAGTTGTGTAGCCATCAATGGAGGGACAGATTTCATTAAAAATATCTTCACACTATTTTATTTTAATTGATGACAGAATTTTCATTTTTGGATGAGTTATCTCTAATGTTTTTTGAAATACTTTGACTATATATTTATAGACTGCCTTAAGTCTTATCTGAGATTTTTACAATCATCTTTTTACAACAGTCTATGCTTATCTTCAAGACATGCTTTAAACTCCATTAAGGAGCAAAAAAAAAAAAAAAAAGTAACTACTGTAGCCAAACATGAATCTTCCTGAAAGCTCTTAAACTCTGAACCTTTAGTGTGTCTGTGGCTTTCAACCTCTAGCTGTTCAAATGTTAAGTGTCTAACTGAGACGTTACAGACCAATCTGTTGGTCGCATGACTCCTCAAGGGCACCTACTGATTTCACCAGCTGGATCACAGCAGAAACACTCAAGTTTTGGTGGCTGTCCCAATATTCTCCTCTCGTCGGCTTGGCTAGACAATATCTAACTTCTCACACTCACATATGGATGCCAGTTTTTGGCTCAAATCACAAGGGTTTCTTTTAATTATATCCCTGCACTTGTGGAAAGATCATGGACTATGCACTTTGCTAAGTCATTTAACCCCAGTGGGAAACAAGTAGACTCACAGTCCTTGACCAGGAATGGTCTTGTGCCATATTTGGACTTTGACTCATTTGAAGTTGCACGAACCAAGTTCT
Organism: Pseudorasbora parva; assembly: GCF_024679245.1. Classification (NCBI taxonomy): domain Eukaryota; kingdom Metazoa; phylum Chordata; class Actinopteri; order Cypriniformes; family Gobionidae; genus Pseudorasbora; species Pseudorasbora parva. The sequence goes on from NC_090182.1 coordinate 28,465,239, forward strand.
ATCAGCAAGGCTTGAAAATAACAGCTGTTCAAGTATGTTGTATACAACTCTGACTCATTATGCTAAACTAAATTTGGAGTTGTTATTATTGTGATTTGAGGTTTTGATGTCTGATAGCCATGTGTGTTCATTCTTCCATATAATTGAAAAGGTCTTTATTATATAGAAGAGACCAGAGCAAGTTGCCAATTTTTAGCCCAGTGAAAATGTATCAGGTTAAGTTTATATTTGGAAGACAATTTCTAGATTTCTTGGATAGAAAAAAACAATTGAACATTTAATCTATTTCATGTTATTTCCCAGGAAACATGACAAATTAAAGGGGGGGTGAAACACTCAGTTTCAGTCAGTGTCATGTCAATCTTGAGTACCTATAGAGTAGCATTGCATCCTGCATATCTCCGAAAAGTCTTTATTTTTTTTATAATTATATAAGAAAGATGCGCTGTTCCGAGTCTTTCCGAAAAAAGCCGAGCGGGTGGGGGCGTGTCGTGTGAGCGGAGCTAAATAATGACGTGTGCGCGCTGCTGCTATTGTGTTGAGTCGAATGCGTCGTAAAGCTGTGTCATCCCTAACAGCGGGAAAAACTTTATTCAAAATAAAAATATGGCTTTTAATCAGATACAGCCATACATCTATGATCCGGAATCAGACCCAGAGGCTGCAGTTGTGAACAGGAGCAGCAGCAAAAACGACTAGAGCAGGACGTCTCTATGTGGTACAAGTTATACACTAACTATATAATATGCTTAGCGGCTTGTGTTATTTACATATTTATACTTGAATTATATCGTCGTATTTTTGTCTTTGAAGGTGTACATGTGGGAAGTGCAGTTGTGCACGTGTGTGTGTGTGTGTGTTTACGCGTGGTTTGTGTAGACAATTGTAACGTTATTAAGCGGACTGGTTGGCAGGCTAAGTTAGTGTTTACATAGAAAGACACGGAATAGTAGCGCATTTGAATGAAGAAGCGCGCTTATTTAGTTCAACATATTTCCCCACTCTTTGTGTATTGTTGTTTGGAGTGCTTTTACAATACACAAACATAAAGTTACACATATAGTGGCCAGCTAAACAAATGTACACGCACTACACATCGCATGCTCCATTGATCAACTAACTATACGTGATCATGTTTGGGCTACTTGATGAGCATAGGCAAAAACACAGACATTTGAAGCAGTCTCACTCACAGCCTGCGGTTCTAACGTTGGGACCTTTATCGTTGGGACTGCTCCATCCTTCAGCATTAGGCGATCGGGAAAATCCGGCGTCGAGCTGGGCCTTGTTTATGAAACAGTCGGCACCGAAATGCAGCGAACAGATATAAACATTCGCGCAACTCAGTTGCTGATCCGGAAAAGCAAATTACATCCACTGTTGCCTTAACGCGGGGTTTTTGGGGAATCTGTGCAGGACTGTCTTGGTCTGGCAACCAAAAACGCACTTTTTTGGTGACATTGTAATTGTGCACATCACCTGTGCAGCAGCCTACGAGCCAGCGCTTAAATGGGCGTAGCCTGTTACTTTCGCTCTCTCCCTCTCTCTCTCTCTCACGCTCTTCCGGTAGAATTGTCCGTAAGGCCCATACAAGGAAATTCCGCCCCCATTAACGTCAAAGGGGACGCATGATCGCAAAAAACTTGCCGAAACTTATGACTAACCGGAAGTAGTATTTTTGACAAAGAAATACTCCCATCAAACGTCCACCTTAACTTTTGAAACTTTGTCCATGTTTAGTATGGGAATCCAAGTCTTTAACAGTGTAAAAAGATCAGTATGCATGAAACAGCATTTCATCCCAACAATAAAAACTTTTAGGGCCCTATTTTAACGATCTGAGCACATGTCGCACTTAGTCTGAATCCACTTCTGGTGCACATCGTCCAAAAGGGTTGTACCTAGTCCCATAATGAGTGATGTCGCTTGCACCATGGAGGATTCACTATTTACATGGCAGAATTTGCAAGCGGAAATCCTTTTATGTTTTATATTTAAAAAATGTTTGTGTGCTGCTTGCGCATCCCTGTGTGTGTAATAAGCAGTGTTTGTGCGTTGTGCACCCATCTATAGGCGCATATTACTAACGTGCCATTTAAATAACAAAAAATACTGCACTATTGACTTTAGACCATGTTTTTGTTGGTCAATGGCACAAGTGATTTCAACACGGCAACAATGTGCCTGAACACACCTAGTTTTCAGACCAACACGGCCATGTGCGAACAGATGGGTGTGTGTGCATTTGGTATTTAAACAACGTGGTGTTGAACTTGAAAATTAACTTCGTCGGGCTGAACCTAGCAAAGAACACTTGCAGTGCGCCTGGCGTCACATTGCGTATGATAGGACCCAAACATTGTTAAACATTTTAAATAAATACTTTTATTTTTATTTTTATTTTTTTACAGGAGAATGGAGTAATGGCTGCTGAAAAATGTGGCTTTGCCATTATAGGAATACATTACAGTATGTATTCAGTAAAATTCAGTTTACTTACAGTATTTTTTGATCAAAATCAAATAAATGTAGTTTTGGTGAGCATATATGAGACTTATTTCTAAAACACTAAAAACTTCTTACCAACCCCAAACTTATACAACACACAGTTGTTGTTTCAAAAGCTTTATCACTCATATATACCCAGTTTACTGAGTACTACTATGTTGTATTAGGTGCTGGATTTAGAAATGAAATTATACTCCTAAAACACATGGGAGCAATTTAAGCAATTATCTGAGGCTTTAGAAAATATGTGTGGGACTCATTGCATCAAACGGAAAGCACAGCAGCAAACATGCTCAGTTCCCAACTTAATGTAATTGTGATTCAGAAGTTACCACTTAGGAGAACATAGAACTTTTTGTGTCCTGACTGAGATGCTCATATAAATAGTCTGTCTGAAAATCCCTGATGAATAGCCAGAGATTCTTCCTATTTTGGAGAATACAAGCAGCATATCCAGAATAATAGTGTCTTACTTTGGGGATTTGAGTGAGCTCATTACTGGGATGTTATGTATTGACTGTGTATTGTCAGGAAAGGCAGGAGCCATAATGTAACCATTAAATTGTTCTTTCGAGGACATCTATTTCAAGACATCCATAATAGAATCTCCAGCAGGTAGGATAAGCATCAGCAGAATCCAAAGCTTTTAACGGGAATGCAATTACTGTTATCACATTATGTACACTAAAGTATCCAGAATAAAACGTAACGTATCTGTTCTGTGGTAGAAAATTCCATTTAGAGCTTTATTTTCATGACGTTTTCAAATTATGCTATTGAATGTGAACTTAAACTAAAATATTTACTGGTTTTATCATCTATAAAGTGGATCACTTTAATTTGAAACTTTTTTACCTTTGAAGAAGCAAAGTCCCTCTGCTTGCAACATAAGCGTGACTGTTTGGCTGGCTTGCATATCTGCATAAGTATATATGTAAATCGAAATATTTGTATAATTAGAGTGCATAAAGCTGCTTTGAAGACAGCAAATTATAGCATCTAAAAACGTCTGGCCCATGAACATCGAATAATTCATCACAAATAAACAGACTAATAAATGTTAAGGCTGAATCCATGAATGCCTTTAGCTATCTCTTAGCTCCTAATTGACAGCATAGCTGTTTTTAATCTTTTTCTGTCCTGGCACTTGAAAGATGCATGGCATGGTTTCATGTCTAACTTCTGGTAAAAGGCTTTTAGGCTGGTGAAAATGGCCTGTGTCCAGTCCTTACGCAGAAGTCTGACCAATCTTGACTATAAATAAGCCATCAAAACAGAACAACATGATCGCCATAGTACCATGCATGTACAACCAGTACGAGCGTGTATTTATTAACATAAGAAATGGCTTAGGTTATGTTTACAAAAATGTAATTTGAAACCCAAATGAGTCATTTCATTGTATTTTAATTAATGATGGGCAATCAATTAATTTTAATTAATCGCATCTAAAATAAAAAGTTTGTGTTTACATAATTTATATATATATATATATATATATATATATATATATATATATATATATATATATATATATATATATATATATATATATATATGAGACATAAAACCAATGAGACATAAAACCAAAATTTTTTTACAATGTATGATTTTTTTTAACTATTTATTTGTATGATACAGCTACAAATACGTATTTGAACACATGAGAAAATCAATGTTAATATTTGGTACAGTAGCCTTTGTTTGCAGTTACAGAGGTCAAACGTTTCCTGTAGTTTTTCACCAGGTTTGCACACACTGCAGGATTTTGGCTCACTACTCCACACAGATCTTATCTAGATCAGTTTTTTGGCCTGTCGCTGAGAAACACAGAGTTTGAACTCCCTCCAAAGATTCTCTATTGGGTTTAGGTCTGGAGACCAGACGTCAGAACCTTAATATGCTTCTTACAGAGCCAGTCCTTGGTTATCCTGGCTGTGTGCTTCGGGTCAATGTCCTGTTGGAAGACCCAGCCTTGACCCATCTTCAATGCTCTAACTGAGGGAAGGAGGTTGTTCCCCAAAATCTCGCAATACATGACTCCGGTCATCCTCTCCTTAATACAGTGCAGTCGTTCTGTCCCATGTGCAGAAAAATATCCCCAAAGCATAATACCACCCCCATGCTTCAATGTAGTGATGGTGTTCTTGGGATGGTACTCATCATTGTTCTACCTCCAAACATGTTTAGTGGAATTATGACCAAAAAGTTATATTTTGGTCTCATATGACCACATGACTTTCTCCCATGACTCCTCTGGATCATCAAAATGGTCATTGGTAAACTTAAGACGGGCCTGGAAATGTGCTGGTTTAAGCAGGGGAACCTTCCGTGCCATGCATAATTTTAAACCATGACATCTTGGTGTATTACCAACAGTAACCTTGGAAACGGTGGTCCCAGCTCTTTTCAGGTCATTGACCAGCTCCTCCAGTGTAGTTCTTGGCTGATTTCTCACCTTTCTTAGGATCATTGAGACCCCACAAGGTGAGATCTTGCATTTCATAGAACCTGACAAATGTGTGCAGTGGGGGACCAGCCTGCCGGATCACACACATCTTGAAGGGAAACTCCCAATAATAAAGCTTTAGAAGCAACTAGGGATACGACAATTTTAGATTTTTGTTGGTACAATTCTAGTCTGATAAATAATCACGGTTTCACGATTATCACGGTTATTATGCATTCATTAATTTCACAACATGTATAAAATCATATGCATACTCTTTAGATTTTAAAGTATTTTTTTCTACCTTTTGAACTAGAAATAACACAGTAAATAAAGACAAAAGTCCATCTCTCCCTTTGGAAATAAAGAAAGGTGACCTCTGCTCTGTAAACATCCATTTCAATATGAGGGGAATAAACTAAACTGTAACTGTCACAAACTGTCATCCATAAGTATTAATTTTAATAATCTTTTTAATAATTCATCTATTATTTTGCTTTGTTTGCGAAATTCAAACGTGCTTCCGTGTGACGTGCTCAGTGCTGTTCATATATCACTATTCCACCACATAATTTTTATTTGAGGTTTCAGCGATTTAAATATATATTTAAATAAATTACTAGCCTATATAAAAAAGACATGTATAGTTTATTAAAATTATATTCCATGCACTTATATCTATGGAAGCGGCAATACTAATGCTTTCAATAATAATTTAAGTAAATGTTTAATTCACATCAGATACACAATGTGCATGACACAATAAAGTTTGTTCTTCTCCCATGTTCATTGGCCACTTACTTCTAATTGTTCAAATTGTTGAATTTACGCGATCCTCTAAATTGCAAACTCATTGCGCGTTATATCAACTAACATGATCATTTTAAAGATGTTTAAACGACAAAATGCATTCACTTCCACATATTTGACAATTAGAATATATCATAATTCATGATATAGTTAACAAGTTGGTAAAACGTTTTAAAAAAGAAGGAAAAACGAAATAAATGCGATGCTTATTTCTGTATTGTGACTGCATGAGGCGGCGGCATGAAAATAATTTGTTCTAAAATAAGGCAGTTTTAATACAAAACCTCGCACTGAGGGCTCAGCTGACTGCTGACTCCAGGTGTTTCGTTGGTGGAAATACAGCTTCGCTGTTTGGTCCCTCTTTCACAGTTAATCCAGTGTGTACAGTAGGCTAGTAGCCTCTGTGACTCTGATAAGCACAGCACTTAAAGCTGGTGTAACTTTGTTTTCATTTTGTGCAAGTTGCATTTCTGACCGTTCTGTGCAAAATAAACACTCAGTGTAGCAAAGCCTTTACAGTTAGTTAACCCAATTGCTAATTCTCTGCTTATATGCAGGGTACCCTTTCCTAGTAGACCCAAAACAAACAACCAACTGTGTAGCTTTCCTCCACAGGGCATCTCTGTGGACATAAGTATCCAGCGCACAGGGCATCCCTAACCAGGCACAGCAGATTTACTCTCTAAAAAATGCTGGGTTAAAAACAACCCAATTTGGGTTGAAAATGGACAAACCCAGAATGTCTTGTTTGAATCCAGTGAATGGACCCATTCAAACAACCTAATTTCTGGGTTTGTCCATTTTCAACCCAACTTGGGTTGTTTTTAAACCAGCATGTTTTATAGTGTAGTTTCTCTTGGTCTGACATCCAAAAAGAAGGAGGACAGAAGGCCTGAAGCACAATAGGTCTTACAGAACAGGTAGGAACCTTAGGAATATAACCTGGCCTAGGTTATATTGAAGAAAAATGAAGAAAAGTCTTCACCATGCTGGGCGCAAATTCCAAGCATGAGGAAACCACAGAGAGGGACTGAGGGGCTGCCTCCAATTCTCTTGAGAGATGAAATAGCAATAAGGAAAATAGTGTGAGAAACTTTTCAGACACTTCTTCAATAGGCTCAAAGGAAACCAAAGAAATGCCCTGCAACACAGTGGCCAGATCCCAGGCCGGAACCCTTGTATAAGAAACAGACCTAAGTCTTAAAGTACCACGAAGGAAATTAATAACTAGTGGGTGTCTCCCCAGTGAAACACCACCCAAAGGAATGTGGAAAGTAGCTAAGGCCGCCACGTACACCTTTATTGTCGAGGGGCATAACCCTGCCGAGAATATATCCTGCAGGAACTCTAGCACTGTTCCAACTAGGCAGCCAACTGGTGATCTCTTGTTGATCTCACCAGCAGCCATATCACACTGTAGCCCAAGTCTGGTTTCCCACTGAAGCTAAGCAGGGTTTGAGCCTGGCCAGTGCCTGTATGGGAGACCAACTGGGAAAACTAGGTAGCTGCTGGTAGAGGTGTTAGTGAGGCCAGCTGGGGGTGCTCACCCTGTGGTCTGTGTGGGTCCTAACATCCCAGTATAGTGATAGGGACACTATACTGTCAAAGAGCACCGTCCTTCGGATGAGACGTTAAAGCGAGGTCCTGACTCTCTGTGGTCGTTAAAAATCCCAAGATGTCCTTCGGAAAAAGACTAGGGGTGTAACTTCGGCATCCTGGCCAAAATTTGCCCATTGGCCTCTGTCCTTCATGATTTCCTAATTATCCCCATATAATGATTGGCTTCATCACTCTGGTCTCCTCTCCTCCAATCAGCTGGTGTGTGGTGGGCGTTCTGACGCAATATGGCTGCCGTCGCATCATCCAGGTGTATGCTGCACATTGGTGGTGGTTTGAGGAGATTCCCCCCTTCTATGTAAAGCGCTTTGCCTTGAAAAGTGCCTTGAAAAGCTCCATATAAATCGAACAAATTATTATTTATTATTATTATTATCTCTGCACCATGAAGAGAATAATTTTCACTCCAAAGCAGTTTCCTTGTGGATGGAGCTCTGGAGTGAAGGATGGTCTTTACAACCTCAGCTTATTAACCTGACCTTATGAGCTGGGCCCCCTCAGCTCCGGGCGGAGGTGAAGGATCAACCCACTCGCCTGAGAGAGAAGGTCCCTCCTGGTCGGAAATCTCTAATGGTACCAGACTGGCCTCTGGTATACTACAAACAGTAAGCGCAGTGCCCTGAAGCAGCGAACCAGCAGGGAACAACTGGTCATACTGCTCTAGGAGTCTCCATGGAGGGGGGCGGGCTACCCTTGGGTGATGCATGAGACCCTTCTAGGCCCCAGCATAGTGTCCTGCAATGGGTCGGGTGGGTAAAACGGGTGGATTGTGACATTTAATTAACTCCTTGCAGGCGGTTAGTAGCACGGATGAAAAATATGTCTAAATTACCATTACACATACGCAATGATATGCCATTTGACTCATTATGTCACCACCACTGCGAATTTTGTTAACACTAGAAGCGGCAGAATTCCAAAATTACTAGAACAGCCCTGAGCGGTCATTTTGACCGCTATATTATAAACTCTATAATCTCTAAATAAATTGCCCAAACGAGAGATTAATGTATTAACTGTGTTAGGATTAAAAAAAATTACACCAACATGTAATTTTTTTAATTAAAAATTATAATTATAAATTTAGAAATATTTGCATTATTTCATGGTAAAATGTAATTATTGCATATTCAGTACTTCTCTGTATTTATTTAACATAACTCAAAACAACAAAATAACATTTAAAATGCTCTATTTGATTATGATTTTTTTACAACATTTATGATACATTATAACACAGAACATAAGTTGGAAACAAGCAGCTCTAAAGTTAAAAAGAGTCACGAACGAAGTTTGGAACCATAAAACAATTACGCTACAAATTTTAGATTAAATAAATATATCTAGGCTATATCGTGCTCGACTATTTAAGATTCACATTTAACACAAGTTACTTCTGTTCTTCTCGCACAATTTCCACACACGGGTTTGTGGCATTTGCAGCAGGTCTCGTAGGTTTTATTTTGTTTGCAGATTCTCCGCACCTGGCACTGTCTCCGTTTTGGTGTCAGTTGCGGGGGTTGATTTTGCTTTTGGTTGGGACCTTGTGTTAACTGCGAAGCTGCCCTTTTTCCCTCCATGAACTTCGCTCTCAGCTCCTTTGCCAGTCGCTGCAGGAACTTCCTCCGGGCAATATTGCTGATGGTGCACTCCTTGAAGACGATGTGGGCATTGATTCCAGCAAGTTCGAGGATGTTGTAAAATACAGCCACTGGCCATCTACTTGTATCGCCTGGACATCCCACCCCTTACTTGTTGTTGTAATAGGTCAGACTCCGGCTTTGCTTTTGGCCCATCGGTGATGCCCACTCTTGTGCACGGAGCTCAAAATGCACACATTCTTCCTCGGCTTTCCCAGGTATATCGTGAGCCTCGCATCCGCACATTTTAGCACTTTTGTGGTATACAACTCCACTTGCTCTTTTGCGGAGGGGGGTAACTTGCGCTTACTTTTTCCCTTTGAGCCAACCAGGATGGTCTTCTTGGCCTGTAAGGCGGTGGCCAGTTTCAGTGAAGTGAAGTGAAGAAATTATCCATCGTAATATTTCTTTCCTTACCCAAAAATGGCTCCGCCATTTTCAGCACCACACTCTCTCCCACGAGCTGACCTCTGCTCCGTTCCTCTTCTTTACCCAGAAACAGAGCCCCGTTCAGCATGTATTTGAATGGACATCAGCAGCCAGCCAAAATATGATGCCAAATTTATCAGGCTTATTCCCCATGTGCTGAAGAAATCTGCACCGGGCCCTGGTCATCTATGGTTATGTCGGCACCGGGCTTGTAACAGGCTATGCTGTTCTGAATAAACTTGTTCCAAGTGGCCAATACCAGGGCAAACCTGTCATCCTGCAGATGCACACGTCAGGTTTCTTTTTTTATCGAATCGCAGGAATCTCATTATCTCCCTGAAGCAATTTCTGGCTATGGTTTCTTTGAAAAACGGGAAGCCCCATTTCTCTGACCAAAGGCTCCCCAAATCCATGTTCTTCGCACCCTGTGCTTCATGGATATATAATAGAGTCATGAAGGCTTTCAGTTCAGCCACTGTCAGGTCCCATGAGCTGTCACCACAGTGCTGATGTGCCTCAGCCAAAGTGCAGTCCTTGATGTGTTTCAACATGCCATCATCAAACAAACACAGAAAGGCAGTGAGCGCATGTTCGATGTTGTGCATCTTCGATGTTGCGCTTCACGTGCGCGGTGGGACCGGCAGCTTCAGTCAGAACATTTTGGCTCTACCTTATCCCTGGACGTTCAGTTAACTGAAGGATGGTCCACACCGTTAGCCTAGAAATCTAGACGCACCCTAGCGGCAGCAAATTTAATCTGCCCGCGAGTGTCGTCTAGCAACTCTCAATACCCTTCTGAGCTGTAATCCCCAAACTCTTGCCGGGCCACATCGTGTATAGAGTCGGTGGGCGGGGCCATAATGACGACGGCCGAGTTGCGTTTGCGTGCTTCTAGTAAACACAGAAACTGGCGAACGGCGGTCTTTCGAATCAGCTTTGACCGTGACTCTGGAAGACTTGGAGTTAAGCTTTTCTCTAAAAAAAGAACAAAGAACGGCACTGAAGTCATTCTTAAAAAGGGAAGATGTGAGAGAGTATAATTCTGAGAGAGGACCCACCCACTTTTTATTTGCTTCCGATGCCCATGTATAATATAATAAAATAATAATAATATGAACAGCAGAACTAGTAAATATGGGCATCCAACCAAGTTTACCTGGAACATCAGCTGTGAACGGAACATCTGGTTCTCTAATCTCCGAGGAAGGTTGTCGCCTCTTTTTACTTTTTACGGACTCTGACTCACTCTCTGATGAGGATGAACTGTTGTCTTGCACCCAGGAAAAGTCGCTGTCACTTTCCACCTCAGACAGCTCCCCTGCATCAGAGTCATAACTGTCCATATTGTGAAGCATTTTCAAGGCCATGGCAAAAGTCATATTTCTCTTCATTCTATTATTTGTATTAGACATTTTCTAAACCCTACCTATAAACTCTTTAAAAATCTATTTTTTAAAAGGCAATAATAATTTGTAGTTCAAGAATTTGTAATTATAATCAAATGAGCATATGCTATACTGACAATAGTAATAGACGCTGACAGAGACAATAAACCGCGGGAAAGAACCGATCAGCGGCACAAGATTTAGAGCAGTCAATATGACTGTTATGGCTTTAATAGGTAGAAATGCTCATATTTTTTACCTTTTATGTTATTTATATAAAATCTATTGTAAGTAAAAATAGAAACACTTTTAGGAAGTCACAAATCAGCAAGATTGTATTTTTTATTCAACAAAGTTATTGTACATATACATTTCAAAACGGTCATTTTGACCAAGTAGCTATAGCTGGAGTAGCTATGGATGAAGTAACATAAAAGTAAAGCTGGTGAGTGGAGTTTTTAAAATTGTTGACAACAAAGTCTTTAAAGTCACTTTAGCCTGTTTCATTAGCCCATTCATGACACTGTTGTGATGTTGAGAGAAGTGTATGATAAAAAATAAAGCATTTTAATTGGAATGATTTTAGCGTGTGGTTCATCGCAGGCACAGATCAGGTAACGGGCCAAAAATGTACGCGTCTGGGTGTGTGCGGATTTAATAAGGATATTTTCATCGATCGGATCTGGTGCTGAACTTTGCGGGTACGGGCAGGGGCCAACAATTTACCTGTGGAGGACTCTGCCCCAGCATTGCGGCAGGTTTGGCAGAATGGCCTCCTGAGGGCAATGAAGGGAGATGGGCACCATATAATGAGGTGAACACCGCCTTCCTACAGAGAGGACCCTCAGAAACCTGACATTTTATCGTCAGAAACTACTAAGTATACTAGTCTTTTGAGACTGGCCTGAAGCAGCGAACCAGCAGGAAAAAACTGGCTTGACTGTTCTAAAGCCCTCCAGTAAAGTCCTCTGATTCAATTTGCAATCAAAAACGGAGACGCTAGACAGCAAGTTGCATTTGAATGAAACGAGAGAGAGAATTTTTGTGATGCATGGATGTGCGCTGTGTGTTAAAATGCATTGCTGTTGATGATGATCATTATAAAGAAGGAAATGTCATAGCATAGAATCTTGCTTAAAAATTGCATAGAGCTGCTTGTTTTATTTGTTGTTTGTTGATTTTCAAATATAAAACTTTCAGTGATTTTCAGTGTGTGCATCAATTCTTTTTGAACACTTTCATCTAATTTTAACAAAGCTGTGATAATTGATAATCGTGATCATTTTGGTCACTATAATCGTGAAATGAAATAATAATAATTTGTTACATTTATATAGCGCTTTTCAAGGCATTCAAAGCACTTTGCATAGAAGGGGCAATCTCCTAAATCACCACCAATGTGCTAGCCTGACAAGCCAGACCCACATCAAGATGTTTGGTCTAGAAACTCACCATAGACAGGGCTCAATCCGAGGGGCAGGATAAACGGTTGTCTTTCAAACTCCCTCTGCACGCGATAGGATAGCGCTACAACCAACCAGAGCAATGAAGGTGAAGCAGAGCTCGTTGACAGATTAAACTTTCACCATATCCGGTCGGCAAAACTCAGAACACATTTGCTAAAACACTAAAAACCCATGCTTTCCATTTGTTAACAGTACTGACTGCTCAATAGATTTTGACTGGTTGCAGGTTCATATCAACAAAGAACAAGAATTACAGCATAACAGAGACAAAGGACAAGTTTGTGAGATGCAGAGTACAGTACTGTAAAAATCAGCCTGATCTAATGTAAATACATATTTATAGCATGAATTGTATTTATTGTGCGATTTATACGGCAAAATTCGTTTTTATGTGCACGCACTCCACACAACTAAACCTACTAATGGTGTGACTATGCAAATCATATGCACGTGACTTATAAATCGCACAATAAATACAATTTGTGTGTTATAAGCATGTATCCACATTCCACAAAACTAAACCTACTAAAGTGAGTTATATGCACTCACCACACTGAACCTATGGGGTGATGATGTGAATCATATGCATGTAAAATCTTATTTTGGCATATCAATTGCACAATAAATACAATTGGTGCTATATATACGCATTTAATGAGAACGAGTTGGTAAAAATATAGGGGTAGGCCTACAAGGAGGAGGAAGAACAAAAAATTGCAAAGGAGAGTAGTAATTTCTGATACATTTTGAGCTACTATCAAACATGTTTCATTCATCGAAAGGCAATGATGAAAAAATATGAAATTTGTTTTGAGATTAAAAATGTCCTTCTCCCTGAGAACTAATGTATGTTTTGAACAATGTGTTTTCTATTTTTTGCTGTATTGTTTACTGATTGCTTGATAGTGTTTATCATTTTGATCATTTTGTTTATGATTTGAGAGCAGTGTTTGATTTTGAACACAGCTAAAACTGTTTTGAGGCGAAAGTTCAGAGTCAGAGGTTTTGTGAATAGTGCTTGCAAGGTTTCAGAAATAGTGTTTTAGCAATTGAGAAAAACTGTAAGAATGACTTCAGTGCCGTTCTTTGTTCTTTTCTCAGAGAAAAGCTTAACTCCAAGTCTTCCAGAGTCGCTGTCAAAGCTGATTGGAAAGACCGCCGTTCGCCAGTTTCTGTGTTTACTAGAAGCACGCAAACGCAACTCTGCCGTCATTATCTTAAGCCCCGCCCACCGACTCTGTACACGATGTGATTGGCCCAAACAGAGTTTGGCTTTTATAGCTCAGAAGTGTATTGAGAGTGTTTAGACGACACTTGCGACAGATTAGATTTGCTGCCGCTAGGGTGCGTCTAGATTTCTAGGCTACCAATGTGCAGCATCCACCTGGATGATGCGACGGCAGCCATATTGTGCCAGAACACCATTACACACCAGTTTATTCGTGGGGAGGAGACAGAGTGATTACACCAACTATTATATGGGGATTATAAGGAGGCCATGATGAACAGAGGCCAATGGGCAAATTTGGCCAGGATGCCGGGGTTACACCCCTACTCTTTATCAAAGATTTTTAATGATCACAGAGATTTGGGACCTCGGTTTTAATGTCTCATCCGAAAGACGGTGCTCTTTGACAGTATAGTGTCCCATCACAATACTGAGGTGTTAGGACTCCCACAGACCACAGGGGTATCACCCCCTGTTGGTCTCACTAACACCTCTACCAGCAGCAACCTGGTTTTCCCAGTTGGTCTCCCATCCAGGTACTGACCAGGCTCAGCCCTGCTTAGCTTCAGTGGGAAACCAGTCTTGGGCTACAGGGTGATATGGCTGCTGGTTTTCATACCGTCCCATCCCTACTATGCTGTCTTCAGAATATTTTATAGAAGTTTCAGGTGAGAAAAAATAAATAATTCTTTCTCTGCAAATTTTTGTTGTCATAAATAAACATTGTATTTAAAATTAATTCTCAGTAATTGTCTGTTTGAAAGCATTCATGTTTACCGCATGTTCTCTTGGAACGTTTTTTTGTGGTGGAACTGTTTATTTGATGAGCGGATAGAAATATTGATGGCAATGGAAATTAACATGGCCTATTGGCTCTGCTGTTCATGACATTTCCCTTGACAGAATGATTCCTAATGGTCGGATAGATAAATAAATGACCAGTGTGAGCCCTGCCTGTGAATATCAATGTGGAGCTCTGCCCATTTCTTAGGCGAGTGTCCAGCTCCCTTCCCCTCCAGCTGTTCTGTCGCCACAAGTCTGCACCCTTGAAATCCAATATCATAATCTTTTACTGCTGACAGTTCATTACAACCTGTGATTTAGCAATGTCCAGTGGTGTCACAGGCAAAACTGACCCTTGTGTTTTTAACCAGATTTATTGGCTATGGTGTCTGAAGATTTATTTTCAGGATGACCTCTGGGTCTGGTTTTTAATGAGACCCAGCATGGGGCAATCCTGTTTGGCTCAATGTTTTATTAAGGGCTGAAGGTGATTATTTATTTACCTTCATACAGAACTGATGATACAATCTAAGACACTTTTGTTTTGTTTTATTTTATATTAAAGAGATAGTTAACCCTAAAATTAAGTTTCAATTCATATATATATATATATATATATATATACAGTGCCTTGCGAATGTATTCGCCCCCCTTGAACTTTGCGACCTTTTGCCACATTTCAGGCTTCAAACATAAAGATATAAAACTGTAATTTTTTGTGAAGAATCAACAACAAGTGGGACACAATCATGAAGTGGAACGATATTTATTGGATATTTAAAACTTTTTTAACAAATCAAAAACTGAAAAATTGGGCGTGCAAAATGATTCGGCCCCCTTAAGTTAATACTTTGTAGCACCACCTTTTGCTGCGATTACAGCTGTAAGTCGCTTGGGGTATGTCTCTATCAGTTTTGCACATCGAGAGACTGACATTTTTGCCCATTCCTCCTCGCAGAACAGCTCGAGCTCAGTGAGGTTGGATGGAGAGCGTTTGTGAACAGCAGTTTTCAGTTCTTTCCACAGATTCTCGATTGGATTCAGGTCTGGACTTTGACTTGGCCATTCTAACACCTGGATATGTTTATTTTTGAACCATTCCATTGTAGATTTTGCTTTATGTTTTGGATCATTGTCTTGTTGGAAGACAAATCTCCGTCCCAGTCTCAGGTCTTTTGCAGACTCCATCAGGTTTTCTTCCAGAATGGTCCTGTATTTGGCTCCATCCATCTTCCCATCAATTTGAACCATATTCACTGTTCCTTGCTGAAGAAAAGCCGGCCCAAACCATGATGCTGCCACCACCATGTTTGACAGTGGGGATGGTGTGTTCAGGGTGATGAGCTGTGTTGCTTTTACGCCAAACATAACGTTTTGCATTGTTGCCAAAATGTTCAATTTTGGTTTCATCTGACCAGAGCACCCTCTTCCACATGTTTGGTGTGTCTCCCAGGTGGCTTGTGGCAAACTTTAAACAACACTTTTTATGGATATCTTTAAGGAATGGCTTTCTTCTTGCCAAACTTCCATAAAGGCCAGATTTGTGCAGTATACAACTGATTGTTGTCTTATGGACAGAGTCTCCCACCTCAGCTGTAGATCTTTGCAGTTCATCCAGAGTGATCATGGGCCTCTTGGCTGCATCTCTGATCAGTCTTCTCCTTGTATGAGCTGAAAGTTTAGAGGGACGGCCAGGTCTTGGTAGATTTGCAGTGGTCTGATTCTCCTTCCATTTCAATGTTATCGCTTGCACAGTGCTCCTTGGGATGTTTAAAGCTTGGGAAATCTTTTTGTATCCAAATCCAGCTTTAAACTTCTCCACAACAGTATCTCGGACCTGCCTGGTGTGTTCCTTGTTCTTTATGATGCTCTATACGCTTTAAACGGACCTCTGAGACTATCACGGTGCAGGTGCATTTATACGGAGACTTGATTACACACAGGTGGATTCTATTTATCAACATTAGTCATTTAGGTCAACATTGGATCATTCAGAGATTCTCACTGAACTTCTGGAGAGAGTTTGCTGCACTGAAAGTAAAGGGGCTGAATAATTTTGCATGCCCAATTTTTCAGTTTTTGATTTGTTAAAAACGTTTGAAATATCCAATAAATGTCGTTCCACTTCATGATTGTGTCCCACTTGTTGTTGTTGATTCTTCACAAAAAATTACAGTTTTATATATTTATGTTTGAAGCCTGAAATGTGGCAAAAGGTCGCAAAGTTCAAGGGGGACAAATACTTTCGCAAGGCACTGTATATTTAGTTTAGCAGGATGATGTTTACAGTGCTCTTCATAAAATTAAAGTGAATGGTGAACGGGGCTGTGACTATGCTACAAAATCATCTTAGAGGGTTAATTCACCCAAAAATGAAAATTCTGACATTGATTAATCCTCATGTCATTCCAAAGCTTTTTAAGGACTAGTCAGAAGATGTTATCAATCGTATTGATGTTAACTAACATTAAAACTATACTGTATATACAGCTCTGAAAAAAATTAATAGACCACTTAACATTGAGAAATCCATGTTAAGTGGTCTCTTAATTTTTTCCAGAGCTGTATACATACCAATCAGGCATAACATTATGGCATGTGAAGTGAATAACACTGATTATCTGTTCATCATTGCTCCTGTTAGTGGGTGGGATATATTAGGGAACAAGTAAACATTTTGTCCTCAAAGTTGATGTCTTAGAAGCAGAAAAAATGGACAAGCGTAAGGATTTGAGCGAGTTTAACAAGGCCCAAATTGTAATGACTAGACAACTGGATCAGAGGATCTCCAAAACTGCAGCTCTTGTGGGATGTTCCCAGTCTGCAGTGGTCAGTGTCTATCAAAGTGGTCCAAGGAAGGAACAGTGGTGACAGCGTCACAGGTGGCCAAGGCTCATTGTTGCACATGGGGAGCAAAGGCTGGCCCGTCTGGTCTGATCAAACAGACAAGCTACTGTAGCTCAAACTGCTCAAGAAGTTAATGCTGGTTCTTATAGAAAGGCGTCACAATACACAGTGCATCTCAGTTGTTTTTTTTGTGCGTATTTGGCCGCATAGCCACAGACCAGTCAGGGTGCCCATGCTAACCCCTGTCCACGGCTGAAAGCACCAACAGTGATCATGTGTGCGTCAGAACTGGTCCACGGTGCAATGAAAGAAGGTGGCCTGATAAGTCATGACCATGTACACCCTTTCATGGAAACGGTATTCCCCAGTGGTCGTGCCCTCTCTCAGCAGGATAATGCACCCTGCCACAAAACAAAAATGGTTCAGGAATGGTTTGTGGAGCACAGCGAGTTTGAGGGGTTAACTTGGCCTCCAAATTGCCCGGATCTCAATCCAATCGAGCATCTGTGGGATGTGCTGAATAAACAAGTCTGTTCCCTCGATTGCCCAACTTGCAACTTACAGCTAACATCTTGTTGCCAGGTACAACAGCACACCTTCAGGGGTCTAGTGGAGTCCATGCCTCGACGGGTAAGGGCTGTTTTAGCAGCAAAAGGGGGACCAACACAATATTAGGACATAATGGTATGCCTGATATCAATATTTATATAAAATGTTTAAGTTGAACTGCAAAAATGGAACTTAAAGCTAAAAAAAAAACACACACAATTTTTTTTTAAAATAATAGAAGCACATAACAAAATTAGTAACACTTGTACACTTATAAAAATGTAATAGTAATAAGATTCCAGATTACACTTAACCGATTGCAACACAGCAAAATTGAATATGAACATATTCTTTGAATATAAATCTGCTTTTATGTTTTTTTTTATTTTTATTATTATTATTTTTATTGGTCACCCTTCTTACATTCATTATATGGAAATGCATGGCCACTCTGCCTAACATAATCTTATGTGGTCTATGGAAGAAATAAATATTTGGAATGGCATTGGTGAGTAAATGATGACAGAAATGAAATTTATCCCTTTAAAAGGTTTGAAGAGCAAATTTAAATGCCTCTCTCCTGTCATGACCTGTGAATGCGTAGCATACCACTATCAAAGGATGTTCTCAGGTGCAGCACACTTTGGGTGTTGAACGACGGGTGGTCTACATGTGTGACAAGTGGCTACTGTGGCACTCTGAAAGCTAGACATGCACCTTGCACAAGAGCACACACTCATGGTGTCTCCTATCTGGCATATTTGCAGTGCTTTGCCTCTGCTGATGAGTTAAGTAATGTGATTAAATGACAGTGTTCCTATCATAGACCATCCCTGAAATATTCAGCTTGTGCTAAAATAAGTGAGATATTTTCGGAGTAGGGTCACATGGGCTGTTAATCCATCACTGAAAAATTAGCAATCTAGGTCAAACTAAACAGGGGTTTAATTAGTTACAATAGCCCCCCTACTAGTGTGTGACTGTTGTACATTGCTGGCAACAAACTCAAAGAGTTGTTAAGCTCTAACACACCAAAAGTGGTCATGTATAAGATCAGAGAATGCGTGAGGATATATGTGTATGTATGGTGTGTATTTTGATACTGCGCTACGTGTTTCTGAGCTGAAACGCCAGGCTTGTATCACCTTTCACTCTAGGGCCTCATATCCTAAGAGGGATGTTAACCAGCCACATTAGACACTTGCTAGCATGCTGCCGTGCCGGGGAGAGATGGGACGCCAATACCACTCTACCTGCACTCATACATGCTGTACACACGGATAAATCAATGTTTTACTTACCCAGGAGTAGGGGCTGCTGACTGATTCTTAATGAAATGTCTTTCAGGACTGTGTGACATCAAGACACAAGAAGGAGAGATCTTCAACATGAACACAGGTAAGTTCAAATCAATTTCAATTTGCATGTCTGAAATTATTTAAGTACTTTGGCATCGACATGTTTTTTGATAATACCATGGTTTTCGGAAATGTGCACTGGTAATAACAGTGTTTTTTGAAAATGTGACAGTAATTAGTAAGATATTTTTTGAGGTTGGATCATGCAAAAGTCATACTGTGTGAATATGGTAATCATTACCTACAATAATATGCATTAGTGTTCAAAGGTTTGGGGTCGAGATTTTTAAAAAAGGCTCTTATGCTCACCAAGGATGCATTTATTTAATTAAATTTACAGCAAACATATTATTGCAATTAAAAATTATTTTATATTGAATTATATTTTAAAATGTGATTTATTCTATAGATGTCAAAGCTGAATTTTCAGCAGGCATTACTTGTTATTATTAATGAAAACAGTTGTGCTGCTTAATATTTTTTGGTGAAAACCGTGATGCATTTTTCCTCCAGGATTCTTTGATGAATATAAAGTTCAAAGATCTTTTTGTAACATTTGTTTAAACCATTTTGATCAATTTAATGCATCTATGCTGAATGAAAGAAGAAAAAAAACCCTCAGACTTATGAATGGTTTAGCATATATCAAAAAAACATGGTATTTCCATTTGAGACCATCAGATCCTAATGATACTGTAACACCACAGCACATTACATTTTTTTGTAAGGGAATAGCTAGATTCACTCGCAGCTGCGCACATCTGATGCTGCTCCCAGATAGACAGGAAAAACAGACTAAAGTATATATGGCTAAAAGCTAGAGATTTTTGAATCACAGCTAAATGAATGGGCAGCATTTCAGCTGGAGTATACCCATATGTCTGTTGATTTTTGATGTGGAACTGAAGTTATGAAAAATCTTGTAAATACATTGCATTGATTAATTTGCATGATAATGATAATAGTCCATAGCAACACGTACAGAAGCCAACATGGGGCCATGCATTATTATTATTTTTGTTTTGCTTCTGTGCACTCTACAAACCTTCTATCATTTATTATATATTTACATAATAAATGTAGAATCGTAAATTAATGAATTAATTGATTAATAAACTATAGGTGGCTGAAGGGTCCAACCAGTAGGTTTGGCCCAGCAAGAACAAAAAGGAGAGGGAACACTGCCTACTAGTACTAGCCACAACAATGTATACAAACAATTACTAAAGTAAACAATTTACATAAAATATACTCTAATCGAGTGTTATGAGGCAAAAAGGAGTGAAATGTGCCTTTCCCTTCACAAGGACCCAACATGACTTGTTTTTGTAGTGCAGAGCATGTGATTTTGTATTCATCTCAGGGATTCTGAGAAAAGCTGTGCAGGGGGGTATTCTTAATTCTTGGCTGACTGTCTCTGAGAACTCTGTTTTTTTAGAGTCTGATGAAGACTCTGGCATCGAAACTGCCTTTTTGACATCCAGAGGTATAACAGTCAGGGAAGAGGAAACCCATCAGGCTACATCTGTCAGTGCCAGCATTGACAGCCTGTCAATCGTCATTCTGCAAGATAGTCTTGTAGTGTCTTCAGTTTTATGTTCTGCTTCGGGTTGTGGCAATATTGGATGCCAAGACTTCTTAGAAAACACTTAAAGGGTTAGTTCACCCAAAAATTAAAATTAGCCCATGATTTACTCAGCCTCAAGTCATTCTATATGACATTCTTCTTTCAGAAGAATAAAGCAAGTTAGAGAGCAGGTTAGTTATATTTAAAAGTCCTGGCTAATCCAAGCTTTATAATGGCGGGGTTGTTGCTCTGTTTTGTCCATAAAAATGCATCTGTCTGTCAAATAACATAATCCACATGGCTCTGGGGGGTTAATAAAGGCCTTCTGATGCAAATCGATAGGTTTGTGTAAGAAAAATATCCATATTTAAAACTTTTTAAAGTAAAGTTCCGTCCGATCGATTTTTCCTACACAAACGCATTGATTCACTTCAGAAGGCATTTATTAACCTACATACATTTGTTTAGATGACCACTATAGGTGTCTGTTTGTTTATTGAACCACCTTAAACATAAACCTAGGGGACGTTCTCACAAAGCGTGCTTCGTCATTCAAATGCGCTACTCCATTATTGCTCTATTTATAAAGTTATACTAGTCTGACGTGCAAACCCGTTTTGCTTTCTACTGCTAAGGTTTAGTCGTATACAATAGTCCATAAACCGAATCATGTCCTCATAAACCACAAGTAAACGCACACAAATGTTGACAGGCCACTAAATACAGTACATACCACAGAGACAGACATCCTGCTGTTGCTGCTTCTCCTGTTCAATTTATTTCAGCCTCCAGATCTGATTCTGGATCATATATGTATGGTTGAATCTGATTGATAGCCATGGTTTATTAAGGTAACGTTTTCTTTTCCACGCTTGGGGATGTCAGCTTTCAGAAGCTCTCATGCAATAGCTGCGCGGCCTTGTGATTCTTTATCTCCGCCCACACGATACGCTTCCATCTGCTTGTTTTTTTCCGGAAAAACTCAGTACAGCCTATCTTTCTTTTATAAATATAATAAAACTAAAGACTTTTCGGAGATATGAAGGATGCAATACTACTCTATAGGTACTCAGTGTTTCACCCCTCCTTTAAATATAACTCTTGATTGTATTCTTCTGAAAGAAGAGTGTCATATACACCTAGAATGACTTGAGGGTGAGTAAATCATGGGTTAATAATTATGTGGAAAACGTAAAAAAAATGTTTAGGTTTCTATGTTTAAAAATTCAAAAGAACAGTGTTTATTTGAAATATTGATTGGAACAGACTATATGATTTTTTTTGGAACAATGTTAATGTCTTTGTTACTTTTCATTAAAAAGACCCCAAACTTTTGAATGGTATCAAGATAAAACCTGAGAAAACTATCAGTGAATTTTAAAAGTTGGATTTCCAGGTGCTGAAAAGTCTGCTATCAAATACATTTTACAAACCTGATTCCAAAAAAGTTGGGACACTGTACAAATTGTAAATAAAAACAGATTGCAATGATGTGGAAGTTTCAAATTTCAATATTTTATTCAGAATACAACATAGATGACATATCAAATGTTTAAACAGAAAATATATAATATTAAGGGAAAAATAAATTGATTTTAAATTTCATGACATCAACTCAAAGTTGGGACAAGGCCATGTTTATCACTGTGTGGCATCCCCTCTTCTTTTTATAACAGTCTGCACACTTCTGGGGACTGAGAAGACAAGTTGCTCAAGTTTATGAATAGGAATGTTGTCCCATTCTTGTCTAATACAGGCTTCTAGTTGTTCAACTGTCTTAGGTCTTCTTTGTTGCATCTTCCTCTTTATAATGCGCCAAATGTTTTCTATGGGTGAAAGATCTGGACTGCAGGCTGGCCATTTCAGTACCCGGATCCTCCTTCTACGCAGCCATGATATTGTAATTAATGCAGTATGTGGTCTGACATTGTCATGTTGGAAAATGCAAAGATACGATGTCTGGATGGGAGCATATGTTGTTCTAGAACTTGGATATATCTTTCAGCATTGATGGTGCCTTTCCAGATGTGTAAGCTGCCAATGCCACACGCACTCATGCAACCCCATACCATCAGAGATGCAGGCTTCTGAACTGAGCGCTGATAACAACTGGGGTTGTCCTTGTCCTCTTTAGTCTGGGTGACATGGCGTCCCAGTTTTCCAAAAAGAACTTCAATTTTGATTCGTTTGACCACAGAAAAGTTTTCCACTTTACCACAGTCCATTTTAAATGAGCCTTGGTCCAGAAAAGCCTGCGCTTCTGGATCATGTTTAGATATGGCTTATTTTTTGACCTATAGAGTTTTAGCCGGCAATGGTGAATGGCATAGTGGATTGTGTTCACCGACAATGTTTTCTGGAGGTATTCCTGAGCCCATGTTGTGATTTCCATTACAGTAGTATTCCTGTATGTGATGCAGTGCCGTCTAAGAGCCCTGAAGATCACGGGCATCCAGTATGTTTTTCCGGCCTTGACCCTTACACACAGAGATTGTTCCAGATTTTCTGAATCTTTGGATGATATTATGCACTGTAGATGATGATAACTTCAAACTCTGCGGTTTTTCCTTTCTGATATTGCCACTATTTTTCGCCGCAGCATTGGGGGAATTAATGATCCTTTATCTTGACTTGACTAAGAGACTGTTGCCAGTTGACCTTTTAAGTTGCAAATTGGTCCTCCAGCTGTTCCTTATATGTATATTTAACTGGCCTCTAATTTTCAACCTCTTCTAACTTTTTTGGAATGAGTAGTTCTCATGAAATCCAAAATGAGCCAATATTTGGCATGACATTTCAAAATGTCTCACTTAAAACATTTGATATATCTATATTCTATTGTGAATAAAATATAAGTTTATGAGCTGTGTAAATTATTGCATTTCCTTTTTTATTCACAATTTGTACGGTGTCCCAACTTTTTTTGGAAAAAAGTGATATGAATTTCTATTGTCAATACAGTACAGTCAGTACATTTTTGTATTTGCTTAGTTTTAAGCCATTTCATCTGCTAGCAATCTCAATGTGTGAGTGCATTCTCCATTAATGGAGAATGGAAAGGGACTCTGAGGTCAAAATTTGTGGATACCCTGTACAGGGACACTGAAAATCAGCAGTTTTTAAAAGTTTAGTCAGTCAGAACACATAGCATCCATCCATTCAACTTGTACAAAGCACATAGGTCACACAAATAATCCAGCCTGGCACGTAAATAGTTTTGGTAGTGTATATTGTTGTGTTGCTAAGGACATGTTTTACATTACCCTGCTTGCTGTAAGTCACAGTCGTCTTGCCATGCAGCAGTGTTGATGCATGTGCATTTACTTTTGCATGTGCTACTGCGCTTTTCACAGACAGTGGAGGACATACCCGCAAAAGCGCCACGCTTTTACTCACTCTAACCCCCATGAAGAGAATCCAGAGCTCACCAAACCTATGCACGCTCACAGGTATCATTCCCGTACAGGAAACAGATCACACTCACTCACTTTGCTTAAAACTACAATAATGCATTAAACATCTGAAAACCAGTTCATTAAAATTAAAATATTTGCCAATGAGTGCTTCATGTTTGCTTATTTGTTATAAGCATTATGTTAGCAGTGGAGTATTTAAAGTCAATGATTTAAAGTCATTGCTGCTGGTGTTAAATGTGACAGTGTGTTTACTCAGACACCGTGAGCAGGAATTCCTCTTCACTGCACTTAACGTCACTCATTCCACATCTGTGTTTTATCCTGCTGCATCTTATGTCCTTCCACAACCTCCCTCCCTGACTGTCTTTCTTTCTCACCATCTCAAACTTGTGCCTGCAGCTCCTTAAGGAATGTTTGAGAGCGAGAGCTCTCCTTTCCTTTGCTTAAAGGGAAAAAGCAGCTCACAGTGACCAGATTGTTGCCATAGTTGTGCACTTCCATGGCAACAATTGTATACTTCAGGCCTTTTCCCCCATCTCCTCTCGGCACAGTTTCCTCTGGGGGTGACCCTTTTTGTTTGAGCAGTCTCACTGACTATGACCTCACACACGCATATTCTCCATTGTTTAATTAGACAGCGGGCGGGCGAGGAACAAACACATCCCATTCAGGACAGAGTTAGACCGCTGTTCATTTAACACTGCTTAATGAGTATTGTTATACACAAAATAAATGAGTAGTTTTGACTTTTATCATTTAAGAAGTGTTCATTTAAGACAAAAGTGTGTGTTTTTAAAAGAGCATTTCTAAAATTGTGGTAATCAACTGCCAGATTTTAAGGGATAACCTCCTGCATTTATAAAACTTTCCACTTCGCCTTTCATAATTTCTTCATGCTGTCCATATATTTTCCCCTCTTCCATTAATCTGCTCTAAAAGTTAAAGCAGTGGTTTGGAATAAATTACAGATGACATTTGTGCACTATAGAGCCACATCATTTATGATCACTAATGAGTGAATATATTGCTCTTTAAAATAAAGATTCCAAAAGCAGGTTTTTGCAGCAATGTCATAGAAGAACCATTTTGTGTTTCTCAAAGAACCTTTCAGGCAGTTCTTAAAAGAACAAATCTTAGTGTAAAAAATATGAACATTAAGATTTTGTGAACATGAACATAAAACATTTTTCCAAAATAAAGGACCTTTTTTTGCAGTGGAAATGTTTTATGAATATTAACGGTTCTTCATGAAACCATTGATGCTATTAAATATATTTTATGTTTGTGATTGTACCTCATTTCACTGTGTGAAAAGGAGATCTCTTGCTAATTTAACAAAGTTCTCTTCTCAATTTTACCTGTACATAGACTCCGAAACACAATCCAAAGATTCAGGTAAGCAGCCAAGTACATATGCTTTGTAAAAACAATGGTAACACTTTACAATAAGGTTTCGTTACTTAACATTGGTTTACTACATTAGTTTAAATTAACTAATAATGAGCTGCACTGTATACTTTGTTTATGTTAATTTCAACATTTACTATTACAAAATACTAATAAAATCAAATGTTATGTTTTAACATTAGTTAATGCACTGTGAACTAAACTGAACAAACAATGGACAACTGAATTTGTATTAACTGACATTAACAAAGATTAACAAATATAGTAACAAATGTATCGCTCATTGTTAGTTCATGTTAGTTAATACACTAACTAATGTTACCAAATGAAACCTTATTGTAATGTGTTACCAAAACGACTAACTGCTACTGCACAGCTTTCTCATATTCTTCTATTGTGGCATTCTGTGGTCAAATGTTTTGTATGAATATTGTTTGTTTCCTGTTAGATTTATGGAGGCCCAGCAGCAGCAACAGTGATGGTCTGAGAAATGGTGACATGTGTTCTTCCTCCCTGGCAGCTAAAGGCTACAGAAGTGTCAGGCCCAACTTTCAGGATAAGAAGTCCCCCACACCAGTACGTTCTGTTGTGTTTACTTACTCATTTGTTTTTCTTATACTTTCTGTCATTGGAGGTTTTCCTTCCACAGGAAACGCCTGTGGAAGTCGATTTGACAGGTTTTATTAATGGCATTTTTAACTGTAACGTTCACACCCTTTTCTAGTATACTGCTCAGTTTAAAAACAGAGCAAAAAAAGCATAGCTCTCAACTGACTTGAATGAATCTCTGTACTTTTATTGATTTATGATAAGTGTGATGGCACAAATAGAGTACACTATTGTATATCTATCTACAATAGATCTATTTATCCATCTATCTAATCTATCTCCTTCCATTTCCTTTCCAGCTACAGAGAATTTATGAATTGTAATATTATTTAATCTAATCTCCTGTACAGTATGTGTAATATGTTTGTGTTCTTATTGTCACACAAGTGCTTGACAGAACCTTTTAGTTGTGCCCTGATGATGGTAATTAGGGATGCAACAATATATTTAGTCCACGGTTCAATACATACCTCGGTTTTTAACCACGGTTTTTCGGTTCGGTTCGTTTTTTTTGCTATTCTATTCTTAGGCGACAGGAACAGAAAAAGGTTAAGGAGAATTTTTTTTAAATTCCAATAATCTTTCTTTATTTTACTTAAAAGACTTGAAAACCCTTACTTAAACTTAAAACTTTACCTAAAAAACTCTTGTACACATTCCTAGTGTATTGTATAATATAAAATAAATATAAAGATTTACAGTGGCAGCTCAGAGATGTACAGTAGCATTAAGTATGAAATTGAATGAATAAATGTAGGCTTAAATTAAAACTACATAGTCTTCAATATACAACATTTATTAAAAGCTACTGTATTAAAGGTCTTTTTTTATTAAAATCATTTAAGAGGTGAACTGTCCCTTTAAGGACAGCGTGTTCACTCTAGGCTGCGGCGGTCAATTGAAGACCTGCTCACATCTCATATTTAGACGCATGCGATTTTACTTTCACTTTAGACATAAGTTAACTGACTTTGTTTATATGTTAACCTTGTGTGTATTTGACAGTATTAGCGCAGTAAGATTGTCCAGTAATCACGTGTGTTTGACAGATGTTTAATGTTCGCGCCCAGTGCAAAACAGTGCATGCATTGAACAGTCCGTGCCTTGCCGGATAAACATTTCATTCGCGTGCATGAGCAAGGCTTCAAAACGTGGGTAAACACCCTTTAACTTTAGTGCATATGATTGGACAGTTGCTCAAATCAGCTCGTAGACTCACAGGCACACTCAAACAGAGCCGAAATAAACTGAGAGGAATATTTCAAACGGAGGGAAATGGAAATAATTAATTAAATGCAAAACCGGAAGAAAAAAAACACAAATCACCAGCGCGTATTGAACCGTGAATGCCGTACCGAATGGTTCAATATTATATTGAGTATTGTGACATCCCTAATGGTAATACAGCAGAATTTTACCACCTTACACACATCCTCACTATAACAACCACATTCACACCCTTTTCAATGTGAGAACCACCACAGAACAACAGTATCTGACCAGAGCTCTAATATCTCAATGCCCACTCTCCTTAATCAGGCACAAGAGCATAGTGTCCATTCCCACAGGCTGCTGTCCACAGAGGACCAAATCTTATGCTCTTCACAAGCAGAGCAGTCCCACTTGCACCCTCCATCTAGTGCGTTGGAGAAACACGTAGCTTCCTTCTCAATTCGCATTAACCCTAGGCCACAGATATCAGGACGGCGCACACAGGCACTTTCTTTGAGACCCCCTACCCCTCCTAAAAGGATGGACCTCCTGGACAGCCAATCACGCCCCTGCCCTCCACTGCCATCTGCTGCCCCTCCAGTGGTATATGTCATGGATTTCATAATCACACATGCATTAGCTTAATAACACCCTCCCCTGCACCATACCGTGTTTTAGCAAACATAACTAATCCTGTTGCTCCATTTTGCTGATGAACATTCAGGTTCCTGTAATTGTATATTCAAATAAAAAAAGGGTTATTTGAAATTGAATAAAATTTCATAGTAAGTAAATCTTTAATAGTAGATTTTTGATCAAACTTTATTATTTATCATTATACTTTGATCAAAAATATACTAAGATATATATATAGTGTTGGGGTAAATATTGGTTACAATATTGTGTTACTCCCTAAAAAAGTAAATAATTGCGTAATGTTATATAAAGTAATGTGTTATGTTAATTTTTTCTTTTTCTTAACCTTTTTTTCTTAACCTTAATTTTGTTAACCTCAGCTCTAGTGATGAATGTAATCTGTCTCCCGCTGCCTTTGAGCCGTGCCACTCAATCGGCTCACAAACACTTTACTGAACAGACGCGTTTAGTTTTTGATTGTAGTGTCTGTTCTCTAACTGAATTGATTTAATCAAAAAAGAATGGGGTAGGCAAGTGATTCAGTGATCTAGTAGTGGTGGCTTTGGGAGTGGCCTCGTAGGGCAGAGCTGCAAGTGCATTATGGGAGTTGTTGTCTTTCATCCACATGAGCCAAAAATAAATGTTCTGTCTTTTCTCAGTCTAAAAGGCACCATATTAAAAAATAATTTCACATTTCTACTACATTAATGACCCAGATGAAATACAAAGTCACTGAAAAAGTAACCTTTTAAGGCCCTTTCATACCAAAAGTGAAATGAAGAAAATGCCTGAATGCAAATTCACGCCTGTACAGTAGAGGGCGCAGCTCAGACAAACATTTCAGCTGTGCTGCTCTTCTCAATCACAATAGATTAGGATGCAAGAAAAGTTCAACACTCTTTTTTCAGCAATTTTTGCTTATTAGCTTATGTCATTTTTGCTTATTAGTATGGTTTAATTATTTATTTATTTATTTATTTGAAACTCCATTAGCTTCCACGAGTGGTCGCTAATCTTCCTGGGGTCCATTTTACAATATCAAAACATATTATACACAATCACATTACACGTTTTACAATATGTTATCAAAAGAATAAATACAATTGAATTTGAGTCATTACACTTAGTTTTCATTACAGATCATACATTTTGTTTAAAATCTTTTTAAAATATGTTGCTTATTTGTCTTATATACATTGACAGTTGATTCCAAGCTACTGAGGATCTAAATACTGTAGTACAGTTCTCCTCATACAATTTGACTGTGCAAAAGTTTAATTGGATCCTCAAAAGGCAACCGCAAAGACATTGAGATTAAATACATAAGGTATATTTGGGTAATTTAACATTTAATTATTTCAGGTTTGTGTAATATTCTGAGTTTGCATTTCACAGTTTTTATTCATTTTAATTAATTTTTCTTTTGAAAACAACAGAAGATATTTTGAAGAATGTTGGTAATCAAACTAGCCATTGACTTCCATAGGAAAAAAAACAACTATGGCTTCCATCAACTATGGTAACCATCTGTTACCAACATTCTTCAAAATATCTTGTTTTGTGTTCAACATGAGGGTAAGTAAATTATGACAGAATTTTCATTTTTGGGTGAACTGTCCCTCTAAACCCAGGGGTGTCCAATCCTGCTCCTGGAGAGCCACTGTCCTGCAGTGTTTAGCTCCAACCCCAATTAAACACACCTGTCCCAGTTAATCATGGTCTTATTAGGCATACTAGAAACTTTGAGACAGGTGTGTTGTGGCAAGTTGGAGCTAAACTCTGCAGGACAGTTGCCCTCCAGGACCGAGTTTGGACACCCCTGCTTTGTCTTTGCTGCTGCTGAGTTACATTTTTTAGGGAGTAACACAGTATTGGAATGCATTCCAATTTAAAAGTTTTAATGCATTACTTTTAAGTAATTTTCCCCAAAACTGCTTGTGTATATAAATATTTTCTACAATACAAATGTGACTTTAAAAGTTTAAAATAGGTTGTTACCTTATTGTGATCTTTTTTTAATTTTGTATTTTTGTTTTTTTTTAACTTTTTGTGAAGTTTTTGTTTTAGCATTATGCTTTAATGCAACATTGGAATATCATTTTGATCTGTAACCCCTCCATCCTCTCTAACGCACAGCTATTCCCTGCATCACATCACTACTTCTCTCTCACGTGCTGTGCAAACCGCTGAGTCTCATCTGTACCACTCTCCTCTCTGTCATTCAGCCTGAGGTACCAGTCCTTCTTAAACAAACCTATCCTGGAACTGCACTGACCTCACAGTCACCCCCTAATCGGCTCAGATTCTCCCTCGATTTCATCAGCTCCAGAGCACCTGACCTTCACCCCGAGAACCCTTCTCCAGGCCCCCCCTCTCCCGGCTCCGAGCCTCCACTGGGGCAGAGCCGCTGCTCTTCCCGCACTCAGAGCGAAGCTTCCACAGCAGTGCTGGAGGAGTTGAGGGCGTGTGGACTAGGCCCAGAGGGTGGCTCTCGCACCCCTTCTCCAACCCTCAGCCAGACGAGTGCGGTCACAGACAACATGTGGTTACACTTCCCTGCAGCTAGCACTGCTAATGTAACTATTCACCGGCAGTTCAAAACTCTGTCATGTCTGTCTTACTGTTTCTGTTTTTAGACGTATTCCTACCTCCATTTTTACATTTTATTTTGTAGCAAGGAAATTGATCAAAAGTGAGAGAAAAGACATTTATAATGTTACAAAAGATTTCTATTTCAAATAAATATTTTAAACTTTCTACTCATCAAATAATCCAGAAAGAAATTTAGCTTGGTTTTCATAAAAATATATAATTTTCTTGAGACCTTAAAAAACATTAACAAATGTAATCAACCCTAAACTTTTAAACAATATTTATTTTTACTCTCTCACCCTTTTTCGTAATCTTTTTGTTCTTTTCTCCTCTCTTATCCCTTTAAAACTCCATTAGCTCATTTCTACTTGCTTTGTACAACCTTGTTATTGTTTCTAATTTGGTTTCATTCCTCAGAATTTTTAGGGGCAGGTTCAACAGACACCAATATCAGTTGTCCACTGTTCACATTTAGTGGTTTCAGCATTTCTTCTCTTCTAGGATTATAACAATACTAACACCATCTCTGCTCTAGATTCACATCAACTCTGCACCAGGGGTCTCAAGGGTCGTCACTAACACATTTTGCCATATAGATTGTCTTGATGTTGTGTCAATGCTAAGTTTCTCTGTATGACACTATATCTTTGCCAAGATGCTAAGATTTTAAGTGTAGGAGAACATGGTTTAGTTAAGACTTCTTGAATCAGTCCTGTGGTGTCTTTTTTGTATACTAACATCTAACACTAACCACTTCCTGGAAATAATTAATTCCAAATTCTAAAAACCATTATTGTTTTTTTCTTTGTTCTGTTCTGTATTCTTTGTCAACTTTTATTAAGACTAACAGATGTCATCTGCGACATAATAGTTCAATCTCAGTGTAATTTATTATGCCTAAAAATGGTTATTCGGTTAACAGGATATCTGTGTTGTGTTATACAGAGCCAGATGACAGTGAACGGGGGTCTGACTGTGCCAGCAAGTCCTCGTAGTCATCTCCAAAGACCCTTCTCTCCCTCAACATACCCCCCTCCTCCTTCACTGAGCCCTAGTATTACAGCCATGCAGCAGGCTAGAACCACTGGTGAGTACTTAAGTAAATCAAAGACTTCTCCATGCTCTAGTGCTCCATCAAAAATCCATTGATGCTCCATCAATCCATTAGGCTCTATCATACACCTGGGGCAATGCTGTTTTTTTTTTAAGTTTCAGATGAAGTTGTCATTTATTTCACTCATGACTCATTAAGAGACTGTACCACCCGTTTGGAACACCGTCGTCTATCTTTCCCCCTCTGTTAAATAGCAAAAGTGGATCCGGGCACGCCCTAAATGCACCTGTGCCATGCTCTTCAGACCATGCACTCAGATCGCTAAAATAGGACACTTAATCAGTCTGAAACACTGCCATGTGTAATTTACAGCATTAGCAGGACAAAAATGAATTCCATATGTTAGCAAAATTAACATTACAACTAAAATATACTCTATTGAAGTGAATCAAAATTTAATCAAGAGTTTGTGAATCAGAAACAAATTGGATCAGAAAATCTTTATTGATACACAGCCCTAATAAGTAGCATAAAATGTGTAAAGGTACATGGCTTAAATAATTAAAGACATGGTGTAGCAGAACTGTAAAATACATTTATTCCAGATTGGCCGTTGTTGATGTTTAAGTAATTCCTACCTTCCACCAGTCCTGTAAACATCTGTACTCATTACAGTTCAGCTGTAAAAATGATCCTTGGTCTTTGAAAAATCACTGTTGATGTGCCAGGCTGTAATGAAGTACTAATGAGTAAGAAAGCGTGACTTGACTGCACTGCTGTTTACCGGCCGTGTGACACTAAGCGTATCTGGACTGGTCCGCTCTGAACATGCTCCCGCGATCTCTCTAATCCCAAGTGGCAAATGCCAGGGATTAAGCTCAAATCTGAGCTACAGAGCGGTTGGAGTGAGGGAGGAGCTGAGACACTGGGATTAGAGCGTCTGGATGCGAGAGGCTGGCCTTTGTCTCTGCAGAGCCCATTTTGCTGTTTTTTCCCCCGAAAGGCTTCAGTCTGAATGCCTGCACATGTCGGACTGTGTAGAACTGCTTTCTATGTTTAATATTCTATGCCGGAATATTGGAATCAACATATTTATGGATTCTTTCTCCTGAGAGAATCAATTCCAATTTGGAATTGATTGGAATCTGCACTGCATCCCTGACCCGGCTGTTTTTCACAGTTACGAACATGGGAATGTTGGTTAGTTCCATGGGAATTACTAAAAACTCACTTACCCCAACCTGACCCTGTCTTCCACCCATCAGCCTCTGAGTCTAGCACTCCAATCTACGCTAACGTGGATCCTCCTGCACGAGCGCCACAGACTGACAGGAAAGAAACAACAGGGAAAGCTCTGCAATATACTGGCATCGGTCCTGTGGATGAGTCCGGGATTCCCATTGCCATACGGACGGTGAGTGAATGCTCATCTGGGATGTTGTTCTTTTGTTTCCATATTTGGTAACACTTTATTTTGACGGTCCACTTTAAACATTCTACTAACTATAAGTACCTTTGTAACCACGTCATCTAACTCTCATTATAGTATTAGTAGACTGTCTGCTTAATATCGGCTTACACTTTATTTTGATGGTTCTTCAACAGACTATAAGTACTATACGTAACATTTTAAATACATGTTGACTTATTCTATTTGCTTAACCCCAACACCTAACCCTAACCTAACAGTATACTAATATTCTAATGAGAAATAAAATGTAACCCCATATTATGCTGTACTTCTTAGAATAGATGCAGATTATTAAAGATGTATATGAGTGTTTCTTCAACTCTGGGCATTAATTGGACTTCTAATATTTTTGTAATTTCTTCATAAAAGTTATACACATTTCTACCACAATGTAATTGCTACCACATCTCAAATAATGTTTTTTGTATATTTGTATAATCACACACACACACACACACACACACACACACACACACACACACACACACACACACACACACACACACACACACACACACACACACACACACACACACACACACACACACACACACACACACACACACACACACACACACACACACACTTTATTTTTAGTTGCAAAATTACATAATTATTGGAAATAACGCACAGTATAAACTGTATTATACTATTTTAACAGAAAATATTGCAAATTTTTTTAAGATATATGTTTTAATTCATAAATATTTCATAGATATAATATATTCATAAATAATGAATAGTTTAATATAAATGATGGGTCTGGTAGAAGGGTACAACAATAAAAATCTTTATTCTATAATAAGGCCTTTGAAAAGTAACAAATATATGATGAATGTGTGGTAAAGTTTAAAAGAAAATTTTAATGTGACATTTAAAAAAAGAAAAGAAAAAGACTTTCCGATCTTTTAGTTTTTGTAAATATATTATAAATAAACGTATTATATAACCCCTGGGACATAAAGTGCCTAAAGTTAAAGAAATAATCATATGTTACTGGAGAACCTCTTACTGTAACTACTACAGGCTTATTTAGAGTTAATCAATAGTATGCTATATGCAATAAACATGTTTGCCTAAAAGCTTAGCATTCATTTTGATATAACTTTTCCTTCTGACTCTTTATTGGCTCTGGAGACATTATTGGAATTGCATACATATAATTGTTAATTCCAGAATTAATCTTCAATCTCTGGTCACATGGGACTGGCTGTTTTGATTTGTGCGCTAAATTGCATTTTCCCACACTGAGTTTTATTTAGCTCCAGGGAAACAGGGGCAGCTGTGCTCAGCATCATTGATGGACCAGCAGACAGTGATGTGTCTCTCTCAGCTTAACGTAGAGAGGCCAGTTGCATCAGCATTTTTATAGGTTTTTGCTTCCAAAATTTCGAACTCAAGGTCATAGAGCACAATCGGGTTGCTATTTGTTTTCTAAACTATGCTTCTGAACCTTGGAATCTTAATCTGTAAGGACTAGGAATGCCTGTAATCTAAAAGGGCTTGTTTTGTGTATTGTTTTAGACTGTTGACAGACCAAAAGATTGGTACAAGACCATGTTCAAACAGATTCATGTTGTGCC
Source organism: Pseudorasbora parva (assembly GCF_024679245.1). Taxonomy (NCBI): domain Eukaryota; kingdom Metazoa; phylum Chordata; class Actinopteri; order Cypriniformes; family Gobionidae; genus Pseudorasbora; species Pseudorasbora parva. The sequence continues at coordinate 28,499,855 of NC_090182.1, forward strand.
TAAATCAGGTAAGACTGCATCTTTTGTATTTACCTTCATTTTAATTTAAAACTTTATACCTTGCATTTCCTATAGACGTAAATAAGAAGAATATTAAGAAATCATAAAAAGCCCTATTTATGTTGTTATTAGAAGGTTAAGAGTCATACACTGACATACTAACATATTATATTACACTTTTTTTAAAAGCTATTTTAAACCATTTATGCAACATATAAATTTAAAGATTGTTTTTATTGCAATCTTAACAAGATAATAGATTGTGCAATCTTGTGTACATTTATAGTGTATTATTTTATGCTGCTCATTACATAAACAAATACTATTTTGTTTTATGAAAGAAAAGGACATTTACATTTTTATACAGAACACTTGTTTCATTGCTTTTGTGATTTTTATAGGGGTCACAGATTAAGAAATCAGATTTTCCTTAATCTTTGGACATGTAAGATTTATTTTTACTATAAAAACATCCTGTAAGTATCAGAACTTATTCCCCCCATTATAATTGCTGGAACTGATAATCACACAGCACAAGTTTATCATTGACTCTTGCCAAAACTCCAACCAAAATTTGATACAGATGCAGCACACATGTAGTGCTTCACTAAAAAAGAAATTCCCCCTACCATATTTCCTTCCTGTGCATGACAAATAAGAAACAAATATGTCAAAAAATATAATAAAATATTAAACAATATATTTTGTCAGCAGATTATCAGCACGAGAATGTCCAAATATAATGTCATTTATATGTTCCAAACATTTAAAAAGTGTTCTATCAAATAATACCTACCTCTCTTGACTCTCCATGCTATAGTTTTGGAGTTATGAGTCTTTATTTTCATGTATGTCACTCAGAAAAATAAAAATAAAAAGGCCTTCAGATCTTAAAGGGTTATTTGTGTTACACAAGCCCTGTATTTTCTGTGTGACTGAGGACCTGTCTGCTAGAGGGATAGGTTTTTTTTTTAAGAGAAGGGCAACCTAGTGCCATCTAATGAGGACTGACAACAACAGAGCTTTACTCAGCAGGTTGTGGATAACAAGTGTGTTCATTACTGGAAATGGACTGTCAGAGGGTTTGCCTGAAAGATTACAGGGGTCACAGGATCAACACCCTCATTTTGCATCCTATTATTATCTTTATTATCTCACTCCCAAACCCTGCAAATGATTTTGTGTACACAAGCTGACTTTTTTGTGATATGTGCAATCCATGTTAAAGGTATGCTATGCAACTTTTGGCCCTCTAGCGGTAAAAACAAAACTGCATGCATTTTGCATAATAACATTGTTTTGGTTGTGCTTCGGCTCTCCATGACTGTGGATAACAAGAGTCAACATCTGCTTGGATTTTTAGAGATGGCAAGAACTGAATGATTTGAAATGAAAAAAACGACGCAGAGATGTTGTTGTTGTTTTTTTGCTCAACATGTGGGTAATGTATTTTATTGAATAGATAAATTGTCATGTGCAGTTCTATAACATAGTTTATTCTTCACAATATATAATAAGCATTATATTTTGTGAAGGGTAATTTGATTATTGTTGTTGTAGTGCTGTGCTGGAATTTATTTTGAAGGAAGTACCGTGTCTATTAAAGTGTATTAATAGAAACGGTAACATCAGTAAAATCAGTAACTACAGTAACATCTTCAAATAGTCAGTTAACCATATTTTTATTACGAGCTTTCACACTTTCTTTTCGCTAGCAGACATTGTGTATTTCTGTTCTGCATTTTTTTAAACGAGTAATTCCCTAGAGGTTCACGATTTATCTGCTCCATGTCAACATATCTCGCTCGTTATGCCAACTAACCTATGCCACTCCCACACCGTACATGTGTCAAAGTAGCCAAAACACCCTTTTTCCTTTTTGGGCATGAGCGAGTGATGTATGTAAGCAATTTCCTACGTAAACCATCTTGCTTAGACTAAAATATAAACACTCATAGGCTTAATCAGGGTAAGACAAAAACATGTTTTGGAAGAAGGATTGATGATGTATTCACTCAATATTTAAGTTTTGTTAATTTTGAACAAAAAAAAGTTACATAGTTTACCTTTAATAATGTTTGCTTATTTTTCACAGAAAACGAGTGGTCTGGATCCCGTACTGCCACAGACTCTGTTTCAGCTATTTCCAAACAAGGTTTCTCTTTGTTTAACATTACTGTAAAGCAAACATATTGATGCCAAAAAATTCATAAGTATTAAGTATTTTTATTATTTATTTATTTTTGTTTCAAAAGCTAGTAATGCATGCTAGTAAAGCTAGTATTTCTGTATATATATATATATATATATATATATATATATATATATATATATATATATATATATATATATATATACTTACATATATACTTAAGTAATTTCAATAAATAATAATAATACATATTATTATTATTGTTATACTGCATTTTAAAACTAACCATACTGAAATATACTGTTATTTCTTTCAGATAAGCAGGCTGCCCCTGTTCACGCCCATCCTGCCCCTAAAACTGGCACTTACCGGCCCATCACCAAGAGTGTCTCTGATAATGGCGTATACAGTTTCAGGGTGCCTGCTTCCTCTTCTCTCCCGTCTCCTCTGCCCACATCAGCATCCACACAGCAGAGATCCAATGAAAGGGAGGCACCACAGAGAGGCAGGAGCACACCTGACATGTGAGAACCACCTATCCATGCATACACAATGACAACTTTTTTCAGATTTGAAATAGATTTTAATCATGCATCTTATAGCATATGCTACTATGTCTAAATTTGCTGGCAATATTTGTTTTTCTTTGCATGTCTCCCAGGAATGAGTGGGGGCCTCCTGATAGAAAGGTTGACACACGGAAATATAGAGCAGAGCCGAGAAGTATTTTTGACTATGAGCCAGGGAAGTCATCTATTTTAGAGCAAGAAAGAACAGTAAGTAATCAGTGGTTTTTAATGTTTAATATGTTATAATTTATGCTCAAAACTTTAAAAAGATCCATACTGAATTAAATTAGATAAATATATTGTGAGCGTAGTTTTAAAGGTAAATTAATTATTTATGGTTTGTTTGAAGCTGGCAACACAAAGTCCATAAAGTTTATGAGGCATTTCTTTTTTCAATTTGAGTTTAGTATTTAGTATTGGCACAAACACATTGATCTTAGAATTAATGCCCCATGACGTTATTGTATTGACAGATCGTAAAGCAGATGCAACTAATGAAATACTATCAATCTGTGGATCCAGTGTTAGCTACGCTGCGGGCATGATACACCACATGCTCATTGACTAAACTGAGTTCTTCTTATATTTTAATGGAATTATATTGACAATATACTTGACAATATACAGTTGTAGTTACATGATGAGCTTTCTGTAAATGTTAAAAGAATCACCACAAACATTTGCCCTAATCGAGTTGAAGTGCTTCAGCAAGCTTGTGCAAAGTCACTCAATCGAACACATAAATTGCAAGTCCATTAGAGCGTGGTTTGGTCAAGGTCATTAATAAGGTTGGGGGAACCAATTTGCTCCTCCTGGAGCAGTTTGTCCTTGTGCAGTGAGCATTTGTTATGTGCTGCTGCCCTCTGCTGGATAGGAGGGGAAATAAAAATGTTACTTTTTGCTATTTTTAACAGTTTTGAGCTCAGCAGATCTTTCCTTTTTTCTTGGCAGCTGAAGACATTTTTAATTTTTACATTAGTATCTGTAAAATTCTCATGATTACCTCAGTTCATCCCTTCCTTTCATCTTCTTCTCCCACTTGCTTGCATTCTCAACACCAGACAAGTAACTTAAGACCCGAGGACATAGATTTAGAGAATGAGCCATGGTATAAGTTCTTTGCTGAACTGGAGTTTGGGCGGCCGGTAAGTGTGGCTTTGGTTTGGTGCTGATAGCATGCCGCTTGTGATTGGTGTGGGGTTGGAAAGGTCAGATACGTGCTGCATATGCTGCCAACCTGTGATGGTCATGTCTGAAGTGACTTGTTGGAATGACCAGACAATTCTGTTTGCTGTAAAACATACGAAGGAGTTTGATAATGGCGTCTGCTTCCTCATAACACTATTTTTAGTCTTTGCATTTAAGGCTTTGATTTATTTATTTATTTTTTACACATTAAACTACTGTTCACTGATTATACAATCTGTTGTGGAATTAATGGTACTATTATTTGCATGACTTTCTGGATTTACAAACTAGATGTTTTGACTTTTGTCTTACTCTTTGTGCAAGGTGTGTGTAGTTCTGTAGTCATAGGATTGGTTTGTTATAGGTTGTGATAATATAAAAGCAGACATACTGCAGTGTATGCAACTCTAAGTTTGTGGTCGTCACATTGTTTCTCCACTCTCCTCAGTCATGTGATTTTAATTTCTCCCTTGTTATGTCACTGTTTCTCTGCTCATCCCCTCCTCTATCCTACCTCTGGCTGAAGCCTCCCAAAAAACGTCTTGATTACAATCCAGAGAGTGCACCCCGATTCCGTGCAGAGGTAAAAAAATAATAATGAATGAATCTAAATTAATAAGTGAGTGAGTGATTAATGAATAGAAATAGGCTAGTGCCTACTTTCTGAACCCAGTCTATTTTAACATTACTTAACTTAGGTTACAACAATAAGCTCATTGTTTCAAGTGGAGCAATACACTATTTGATCATATAGTGAGACATATTAGACATCAGAGTTGACAAAATAAAAGTGTATGTGCTGTAGAATTACTTTGGATTAGTCTGTTAATCATATTCAGAAGTATTCATTTACATTTACAACCTTCTGCTTCTAACAAAATTCTTTTGCCGTAACTCTCAACGCTCTCAGATGTATAAATAATGTGCATTTGATATAAACCAAATATGTATAAAGGCATACTAAAAATGGGGAAAACCTATTTATTTACAAGAGTGACAGAGTAATGACTAAAACAAAGAAAAAATAAGCACAGTTAGCTCCATATTGGGATGGAATAGTACATTTGTGTTAAGAACATTTTAGTAATCATCTCTGATCATTATTTAAGTGGAAATGGTGATATTTTTCCAAGGTAATGGCAGGTGAAAGTGTAAAAAAAAACGTTTTCCTTCTTTTTTGTAAAAAATGTTTATATATTATTCCATTGCATCTTTGTAATGAGACAGGGGCACTTCCTCATGGCTCTCATCTGTCGATTCTGTCCATGTGTTTGTAGTAGGTGAAGGATCTATAGACTTGCTCTTTACAGTATCATGTTATATATCCTGTTTCACTCAGGGGCTTTTTTCTGTCATTGTAAATATAGTTTGCTAGCTGTCAAAGGGAGAAATTAATTAAGAATAATGGGTCAACTGAACTGGTTAGTGAACAAGATGCATTGTTTAGCATATAACTACCACAAGCAAAAATGTGAGTGAATTTGTCCTAAAATCTCTAATGGCATTTTTTAGGAAATTGCTACTGACCACTATAAGGAAATAATATAATTTAGAGGTCAATGTAGTAACAGATATGGCTTGAGTTGAGGAATGCTGTAAATCCAAACAAATAATTGTCACAAGTTTTGAGCTTGCTAGTGTTGTATCTGTCACTCGGAGCTGTATTTATGTTGACTAGATGTAAATGTGTTACACTGAAGAGACATTCCTGGTACTGCATGCTTGGGCTACTTTTAAAGAGGGTTAAAAAAACGCAAGGGGCGTTTGCTGCTGGTCTGAAGAGCTGTTCCAAATAACACTGCTCAGAGATTCAGCAAACAGTAAGATGATTATCTACTTCAGCCATGCGTACAAGGAATTCCCTGCTTTGTTCGACATAGAAGCCCTTGTAAGTGATCTAACACGTCTAGCCGTCCTGGGAATGGCTGGGCTTTCCGAAGGACAGCTTCCAATGTCACGTATCAAAACATAAGACTTTTCACTGTTTTTAACCATTGTTGGATTTGTGAAGGAGAGCACTAGGAGCATCAAGGAATCTACAGTACAGTAAGTGTGGACATTAAGTGAGGAATTTAACATCTTTCTTAATCTGTTTCAGACCTCCCTTTATCAGCCACCCACAGATAGGAGCCTTGAAAGGCCATCAAGGTAGGTTAACTGTGAATACATTGACCCCACAAAAACATTTGGACACACAAGTTGCAAAAATCTATACATTTAAAAACAGACCTTTTCTTAAAACATTTTTCAGTGACTTTGTAAAAAAGTGGTCCCAAGGGATGTGTGGTGCATGTCATAACATTAAACAGAACAGGTGTGTTCCACTAAGTCCAACATTCAGATTTTTTTACAGTGTTTTTTACTTCAATGACATTCATTTTGCAGCTCTGCAAGTGATAACAAGAGACGACGGAAATCTGAACCTGCAACAGCTCAGCCCAGGGCTCAGAGTAGCGTGGGCACAACACAAACATCTGTGAGACCACCAGAGCTGCCCAAGGGCAGCAGCCCCCTGAGGAATCCCCTCACCAGCCACAGTTTCCCAGCCGCCACCAGGACTAAAGGTAGACGTCAGACGAGCAGTCACATTTGTACACCTTATTAAAAAAAAGACAACAGGGGAAGGTTTGCCGACAATTTTCATTTTGCTCCTCACAGCACAAGCTGAATTTTAAATGACTTTCCCTTTGCATGAATAAAGTTCAATGAATTATTTAGTGTTTACAATCTTGCCTCAGTGTAGAGTAGCATATCAATTGCTTCTTCTTTATTCAACAAGGGCTTGTTGATCAAGATGTCTGACTTCTTTCCAGTTTTCTTCCAGGTCATTGTATAAACGCCCTTACTTGTCTCTCCCATGGGTCAATTACCTTTTAATGTCTTCTCATGTCTCTTTTTTTACCATGCTGCTTGTGTTGGATATCTAAGGTGGGGATGTGAGCTATATGCACACAGCACATTTAAACTGTCAAAATCAAAACCATGCTACCTCAGAATCCACATATCAAAACAAAGAGCAAAATGAGGACAGTTTCATTGCTGTCTCAGATGGCTTCTCCAGCCTCCCTGAAGGCTGGAAAAGAGCCCAAGAGAATCCAGAAGACTGGATGATTACAGAAGAGACCTCATCAAAGCTCAAATCCTGGAGTTGTGATGATCTTCTGTCTGAGGGGAGAGGAAAAGAAGTGCAAACCCGTTCGGAAAGCATTGGTTCCTTGTTGCACAACGGGGATATAGAGACATCACAATGCAATGATGTCCGAGAGTCTGAGGATCTTAGGGAGAGGACCAGGCACCGCTCAGCCCATGATACACCAGGCTTCCTCAAACTCTACAAGAAGATGCATCACATCAACCGGCAAGAGCTGATAAACTCTACTGTGATATGCTCTGTGAAAGCCAGGATCCATGAGTATGAAAGCGAACAGCGCAAGTACAGACGCACTGGCAACAAGAGCTGTAACGAAGAGGTGCCTAGGGACATGGTGCACAACAGGATTTCTGAATTTGAGAGTCTGATCCAGAAGTCCAAATCCATGCCAAATCTTGGGAATGAGTGCCTGATCAGAAGTTCTTCTAAGAGGACCAGCAGCCCCAAGCGTAGCCTCTCTATTGAGTCATTACTAGATGAAGAACCACCAGCCAGGAATCCCCCTGAAGGACGGCCTCAATACCCCAAGATAAACACACATGTGCCAATCCACATCCAAGTCACCAGTGACCAATTACAAAACTCTGCCATGCACAATGACTACTCAGACAGTGAGCATGATGCTGTAGTGTCTGATCTTAGTGACTTCATTCAGATTGAGGGCTCATCCTTCTGTAGCGAGAGGGAGTTCGACCTGTGTTCATTTGCCTCCTCCGAGAGCTTCTGCGGATCTGGGCAACACCATCATTATCACAGGCAGCTTGTGAGCTCCTGCAAGGGCCGCTGCCCGGCTTCCTACACGCGCTTCACCACTATGATCAAGCACGAGAGGGCCAAACAGGACCGGAGACAACATTTGCGAGTAGAAGAATCTGAGTTTGGCCTCAGCAAGCTTGCCTTCCTGGTCAGCCCAGTGCCTTTCCGCCGGAAGAACCTGTCACCTTTGAGTTTTTCCCGAATACCAAACTCCAAGAGCTGCATGTATGATGCTCTAGATTCAGCCCTAAAAGACATCTACGACCACATACGCGCTGAGAAGCGCAGAGGTAGCCTGCCGGACAACAGCATCCTCCACAGGTTGCTGGTGGAGTTGCTTCCCGATATTCCTGAGAGGAATTCCTCCCTGCACGCGCTTGGGAGAGGCAGCCCTACAATACAACTTCGCTCTTACCACCCACAGCCTGACGGCATGCCCAGCCAGGACACTCTCCAACCTGAGTATTCACACCTGTCCTATAGTGCCTCTCACAACCATATAGACAGCAACAACAACCAGAGGAACCACAACTTTGAATTCTGCTATCAAGGTGGACTCTTTGGTTTCCCAAATACCCTTCACCCCCTGTGTTTGAGTTCTGCTCCTCCACCATTGCATTGTTCCATTTGTGTTGGTGAATGTGCTTGCTTAGAACATTGATGTCCCAACCTGCTCCTGGAGGGCCAACATTCTGCAGAGTTTAGCTCTAACTTGCTCCAAAACACCTGCAGGCTTTCAGGTAAGGAGACCTTAATGAACTGGTTCAGGTGTGTTTAATTGGGGTTGGAGCTAAACTCTGCAGGACAGTGCCCATCCAGGAGGAAGATTGGACACCTCTGGTTTAGAGAAAGGAATCATTATGCTGCAAGGAACATCAGAGCATGACTCATTCCCACATCCTCTGCTTCATCTAGTCTTCTATTTTCTCATTTTATCAAATTGTCCTTTTTTTGTCCAGTTATTTTTTTTTTTTCCTATTTTCTAAACTATTTTCCTACTCCTTTTCCAATGCATTTATGTAATTGGTTGATACTTGTATGCATTTAAGGTATACATTTTATTAGATCCATGCATTGTCTGGGAGTCATAACATTAGAGGAACACTACTTTGTTTGTGGGATTGCCACAAAAGAAATGTAACTTTGTTTCAAGTTTGTCTGTATAAATAGCTTTAGACAGATGACTTGAGCAGCTGAAGCATGCAATCTAAAAACAGAGTTGAGATTTCATTGGCTTGAGAAGAAACATACTCTCTTGTGAGAGTTAACACAGTGCTCTCTTGTCAATTCTGATGGCGTTGAGATCAGCCTCAGTACCTAAAGTTTTAATTGATTTGTTTTGTTAGAAGGTCAATGTTTCTGACTTTTTAAACTATAAATACATGCAACACTGTATACTTTTGCATAGTGAATAGTGTTTATAAATGAAGACCGTTAAGAGCAAGGGGGCTTGCCTGCACGGATGCCAGCTGACCATTTGCGGTTCTAGTATAAATACACATGATCTATGCTGGGGATCTGAGTCTAGCGGATGGGAATAACATAACTTCTGAGATGATTCATGGCAGTTTACTTCCTTATTATGGATAATAAATATGTATATATTCTTTTTTACACTATTTACTTTTTATTTGTCAATAAACTTGTATATTTTTGTATGTCCTTTTTTATTTTATTTTGTGTGCATTTCTCTCATCAAGCCCCAAATCATTGTTACCTATGCTTTTGCTTGTTCCCATGCATGTAATAGTGTTGGATCTCTGTGAGACTTGTCTTTGAATCTGTTTTCTTCTTTGTTCTTTTTAGATCAGGACACTTTCAGAGAATACTCTTACCCTGATGTGGGCAGCCACACACCACAGAGCAGAAGATTAACCCCTGAAGTCAGAGAGGTAAGGGAATACTCAACAACAACAAAAAAAAAATTGAGTACCCACTCTAATATTTTATCTCAGCTTTGATCAAATTGTGTATAAATCCACATCATGACAGCATGTACAGTATTAAAGTTTGATTTATCTGCTTCGTTCACTTGACAGAAACTGCCAGCCAGAGCAATATATGACTTCAAAGCACAGACAGCGAAGTAAGAATAACTTGCAAACCAAGTAACCAGTTTCTGTTCTACGATCAGCTCATGCATTTTTATTTTTTATTTATGTCTTTCATTCATTTCATTCTTTAATATATATATATATATATATTTCCCCATGTGGAATATAGTTGAATTCATTTTTTTTTCCTGCCAGAGAGCTGACGTTTAAGAAAGGAGAGACGGTATACATCACTCGACAAATAGATAATAACTGGTATGAAGGAGAATATCGTGGCCATGTCGGCATCTTCCCCATCTCATATGTTGAGGTGTGTACTTTAAAAGATAAATATGTTTAGCTTATAGGGACACAATGTATTTAGATATTCATTATTATTATTATTCTGATTATTACATTTCTCTTCTGATTTCTGTCTCTTCACAGAAAATCCCTCCTTCAGAGAAAAATCAGCCAGCGAGACCTCCTCCTCCAGCCAAAAACAGAGAAATTGGAGAAGCAATTGCCCGCTACAACTTTAATGCTGATACTAATGTGGAACTTTCATTAAGAAAAGTAAACATTTTCTTAGTAATGATGTCATAAATATCCTTTACTGTCAGCAACTGCTCATTGATCCAATCTTTAATGTTCCCTACCACTTTAAGAGCATGTCTTTTGCTAAATAATTCTCACTTTTTACTGAATGCTAATGTTTTACAGAACTCTAATATTGTACTCTAACCAAATAAGAAGAAATAAAGTAGTGACAAGACATAAAACACCTTTAAAAAACGCAAAACTTTTGCCCCAGCCTGCCACAACTTTTTCACCAAGTTGTATATTAAATGTCAAATACATTCTATTTCGTTATGATTTAGTCATTTTACACTTTGTCATTTTTGTTTTTGATCTACCACCTTATGTCTTGTATTGGTGTCTTCCAGGGCGAACATGTTACTCTGTTGCGGCAGGTGGATAAGAACTGGTTTGAGGGCAAGATCCCAGGTACAAACAAACAAGGGATTTTTCCAGTGTCTTATGTGGATGTTGTTAAGAAGACCACAGTACAAAGTACTGGTCAACCTCCTGGGCCCAATATACCCACCAGCTTCTCCAGTGACAGACTGAACAGTAGGGTATGTTTTCAACTGTAATTTTACCTGGAAGTTTTTGGGTCTTGAAATGGTCCCATATTATAGTCTCATGAGGTTTTAATCATTGTGACTAAAGATACTTTAATTTCATGGCAACTTGTATGTACAGAATATATACTCTGATCCAGTTAAGTGACTTCATGATCTTATCTAAATAAATACATACTTATACTTTAAATACATGATCTGTGCCGACAAACGGTGCCATCAGAGGCAGTAAAACCTCTCATTCATATCATGTTACTCATATTGCCATAGGTCATGTACTGCACTATCAGTGCCAACAAGGTGGCAAGTACAAAATTAATCCTTCCTCAGATGGCAACTGTCCCGGTGCCAAAATAGATCACCTCTGTCATCTTTAGATTACCTTTGGCTTGTTGTGTAAGATAAGCCTGAGTTTAGATTAAATGCCCTTGAGTTGTAATTCCATCTAAAGAACAAAGAAGTAAAGGCTTATTCCTTCGCTCACATGAGGAGACTCCAGCAGGATTAGATCAGATTAATCACACGTCCTGCCAGTATAGGCTAATTAAAATGTGGACATGACCTGCTGTGCTATACATGTGCTGCTCGGCTCTTGCTGTTACTGAAAGGGATGTTTCTGTAAAGGTGAACTAATGTGACTGGGCTGGACTAGTATCTTGCTTTTTCTTATTATAGCAAACATTATAGCAAATACATTTTAACTTTGTACTACATACACTGACCCCATAAAGTATTTGGACACTAAAGTCACACACAAAATAATATTATTATGAATATTATTGACAGTTTTTAAAGGACGTCTCATATGCTCAGTAAAGCTACATTTATTTGATATGAGATGCAGATAGAATAAAATAACAACAGTAATATTGTGAATATTATTACAATTTAAAAAAACTGTTTTGTATTTTAATTTATTTTTTTAATGTATTTTATTCTTGTGAATGCAAAGCTGAATTTTCAGCATCCTTACTTTAGTCTTTAGTGTCACATGATCCTTCAAAAATCATTGAAATCCTAATTTGATGCTAAAGAAACATTTCTTATTATTATTAATGTTGAAAACAGCAGAGCTGCTTACTATTTTTGTGGAAACTGTAATATTTTTTTCATTATTTTTTGGTGAGCAGATCGTGCTGAATCTGATCCCAAACATTTGTACTGTTCAAAATTAAGTATTATTATTATTATATTTCTGGTTGTCAGAAATTTGCAAGATTCATACATTTTTAAACATGGCTTATATTTGTGAAAACATTTTGGAGAAATTCACAAATACACACATAAATGTTCAGACAATGCCATTCTAGCTCATATTTGTCATGTAATTTTTCATTTTAGCTTGACAAAAGAGAGCTTGAAGTGCATTGTGAAATAGGGTAGATGTAAAAGGCTCATATTGGGTGGACAGGTTTATAGGTACATTTACTTTGACCTCAGTGACCTTGTTGTTGTTTCCACCTCAAAATACAGACAGCGACTGGGCTCTAAAAATGATTCATTATGGCATATCCTTGCTTGTAGCTAATGCCTTTTGTCTTAGGCCTGTTTCCTACATACTGCATGCTTGACTCAAGTACCACAGTAATGAAAGCATTTCTGCCATGTAGCAGAGCTGTGGCTTTATACTGACAATAAAGTAATTTTTAGGATATAATATTGAGACTTTCTTTTGACAATGGCCATACATTATGTGAAATCTACTTTACATGACGAGTGGGATCATATTTTTATCCAAATAGTTAATATGAGTGGGATTATATTTTCATAATCTACACATAATGGAACCCAAACACAAAGTGAATACTGAATAGAAAGTGCTGTTTTGTATCATGGTTTTCTAAGTTGTATTTTCTCATAACAATTCACTTTCACTGTATTTTCGAGTAGTTCTCTTATTTTTTACAGCTTGTATCATCACTATCACTTTCTGTTTCTCCTCTTCTTTCTAAGCCATCATCTGCACGTACCCTCCACAACTCTCCATCCCCAACTGTCCGTCCACTCTCCTCATCCTCTCCTAGTCCACAAAGAGCCACAAACCTTCAGGCCATCACCAGCGAGTGGTTGGCCCTCACTTTGGGTCTGTCTCCTTCAGGAACCCCTGCCCCTACACCTCCTCCCTTCCCTTCCAGTTTCCAGCCATACTATGAAGTGTTGGACTCTGCCATCTCCCCTTCTCCCGCCTCCTCCATGCTGGGCCGCTGTCAAGCGCTCACTCCCCACACCTCTACTCCTGCACTCAAAGAGGGCCACTTCATTCCCATCTCCTCCCCAAAGTCTTACATGTCCCCTGAACCCAGCCTGTCACCTCAACCTTACCTCACCTCCTTCACTCCTTCGCCCACCTCACCCTCATTTGACGCCAGCCCCAGGTCTGGCAGCGTCATAGAGATCCTCTCCAGTCAAAAATCTGATTTACCAGAGAAGGAACTGCAATTGTTCTCAGATTACATAGACCACTATAAACATGATCAGACAGACTCCCCTAAATTGCGTAGCCCAATTGTTTTCGAGGCGCACAAATCCCCATTGGATATTCTGCCACCAAAAGACCCAGAGGATGATCTTTGTGAGGAGTTAGTGTCAATTATTAAAGCCAGCCAATCAAAGGGCACGTTCATAGAAGAGGAGGGATTTTATCGCCAAGAACCAGATATAATTGAAAATCTTCCCAGACTGTTTATAGAGGAAGAGGCGAAAGAAGACAACAGCTTCTTAAATGAACCCCTGACATCAAATACGTTTGCTCCAGTCCAACCTGCCCAGAGTGAGGGTTCAGATATTGAGGTAGTGCTCGCAGTGTGATTATACTGCCCAAATAAATAGGCAAAAATATATTTCCTTAAAGGAGAGTGTGTCATTTTTTTAGATGACCAAATATTATAGGGATAGTTCTCCCAAAAATGAAAATGCTGTCATCATTTAGTCACTACAATCCCATATCTCTAAACCCATAAGATCAAGAATGTATCTTCAAAACACAAATTAAGACATTTTTGATGAAACCTGAGATGTTTCTGGCCACAGACACATTCTGAGATGTGAACCCAAAACTAAGAACCTTCTAAAGAATATCTAAAAAGGTCATAAAGGTGTTCAAATGAATTTATATGAATTGAGCATTTGATCCAGGTTTTGTGAAAAGATATGGTCACTTTATATGATGAAGAGATTTAATTTAGGCCTTTGTTTACATCTAAATATTGATTGCACAAAACATATGTGTGTTGCACAAGAATCAGAGTTTTTTTTTTGTTGCATGACATCTGTTTCTGTGTTTACCATACAATTTTTATGTGAATACAATTCTTTCTGAAAAATTAAATATGTTCAAATTAATCATATATCTCATATAAAGTGATCATATCTCTTCACAAAACTTTGATTAAACCACTTATGTCAAATCTAATATGATTTCTGGCCTGTAAGGTTGCCAGAATAATAATCATACACTGTTTGTTAATAGGCCAGAGGAGAACTGGCACCCCGACTGAGTCTGGTTTCTCCCAAGGTTTATTTTTCTCCATCATGCCCTGATGGAGTTTTGGTTTCTTGCCACTGTCGCCTAAAACGTTTTCAACTAAATATCCAAATAAAATTAATTACTAAATGAGATGATAACATCCTCGTTTTCTCCAGAACGACTGTATAGCCGAATCAAATTTTGTTGCAATATTTCCCTGTTTTACACTGTAAAGCTGCTTTGAAACAATCGTCAGTGTAAAAGATTATATAAATAAAGTTGACTTGACTTGACTCAGTTCAGACTGAAATCTCTCAGGCTTCATAACAAAAGTTTTAATTTGTGTTTTTAAGATTAAAAAAGTCTTATGGGTTCGGAACAACATGAGGGTGAATAAATGATGACAGAATTTACATTTTTGGCTAAACTATTTCTTTTAAAAGCAATGTTTTGAAACAAAGAAGGGTGAAGTGCTCATGTCCTTATTATTTTAAAAAAATATATTTTTTGTGGCTTTAATGGCAAAAAAAAAAAAAAAATTCACACTTAAACTTTAAATCCTGAAGCATCTGTAGAGAATTCTAAACATTTGTCTTTAGCATGTATAGCTGTTTTCATCTACACATTAGCAGGGTGAAGTTTCCCAGAATGCCTCTCCACATCTCTCTCCCCTGTTCTCACAGATGTCATTGCCGTTCACACAGCCCTCATCGGCTAAATACTCTCCCCCATCCCCGCGCTCCACCCCCCCATTGCCTGGGGTTTCGCAGTCTCCCCCTGCCAAAATGTTCTCTCGACAGGACCTGCGCTCCCCAAAGGTCAAGGTAAAGACAAGGTGCTTGCTAGTGACTGTCCTAGAGCTAATCATCCTCTACCCTCTACTATAGTCTTGCCACTCTCTGTAATACAGACACTAACATTCCCTATTAAAGTGACCTATATAACTTAAAGCACATCTTTGCAGTAAGTATTTCCATGAAAGATTTATTACACCACAGTGTGCTCGAATCATAACTGTGTAGCTTATATGTCTGGCATGCAGTAAATTATTTTACTTATATGGGAAGCTAGAATCATTAATTATTAGTAAGTCATAATAATCATATTTAAATCACCCAACCCTTTTTAATTCACTACCCACTACCCCAGGATCATTTAAATTAGCTTTACAGGCCTTTCCCTGTTATCTCTGTCCACTGGGAACAAACAAACAAGCAGTGCTCATTATGGATGGCTGGGCAAGTAAATAACGAGAGATTTCGACCAAAAAGAAAAGTATATTCACTCATTCATGATAATCCATTTATTTAATATATAGACTACCATTCAAAAGTCGGGCTTGGTAAGATTAATGTTTTTGAAAGACGTCTCTTATGCTCACCATATTCAAGACCATATTTGTTTGTGCTCGATAAACATTTCTTTGATTGTGCTGCTTAATATTTTTTGTAGCAATGTAAATGTCACTTTCAATCAATCGAATGAGCAATCCTTGCTTAGTTTTATCTTACTGACCCCAAACTTTTGAACGGTAGTGTATGTATTTGTAATATGTTTATATATGACTGCACATAACCCTCATGTCAGCTTCTCCTGGTTCTGGTTCTTTCAGTCTGTGTTAAGGCGTGATGTTGTGGTTGTTGGTAAGCCCCCTCGTAGCCCTGTGATGTCTAGGAGGTCCTGCGGATCGCCAGTTAGAGGTCAAAACTTGTCACCATCTCATAGGGTAGGGAGTATGTGCACCTTGTGTGGCAATGTCACATTTGACTCAAGGGAAATTCATTTTTTTCTCATTTCAAAGTATCCCTGCACAACGCATAATGTCATTCACCGTATTTGACCTGGGAACTCACTGATTTGAGTGCAATTCTTTCCATTTTTGCTGCTATAGCTGGATGTAAGGATATTATAATCCATATTATAATATCCATAATATGCCATATAGTTTTGTCAGTGTATAGTCATGTGATGCTTCAGTACAATATGGAGGAATGCTGAGGGATACTCTTAACACCATGGCCTTGTTTGTTTATGCAATAGTGCATTTTGTGGTCAAGAAAATAACATTTTAATTCCTAACATTGCTGTTGAGTGATAACATTTCATTTGTTCTGCATGTGGAAATGTGTCTGGGGTTTTCCTGCTTGTCCTTCACTTGGACCCTGGTTGAAAAAGAAACAGAAAACACCCAGCATATGCTGGTTTGGTATGTTTTGAAGCATGTTATCTGGTTTGAGCTGTTGGTCCTTAGTTGGTCATGAGCTGGTTTAAGCTGGTTCTGAGCTGGAGCTAGTTTCTTAAGGCCTGTTTTCAGTTGAATATAGAGACCTTCCATAATGTCCCATTATGTTTTTATTACCTTAGTACTTTTTTTACAGTAGCCCTAAACGGACAAACTTGTCTAGAGAACGTTAGTCACTCTCTGCTCTCAGACAACGACAGCCACCGTATGTCAGCCACCGAAGCTTCTCCGTGTGCCCTAAAAGGGAGGGGGTGCAGTTCACAACCTTACCGCTAGATGTCGATAAAACTCACACACTGCACCTTTAAACCAGCTCTAACCAGCTGCCATACTTCAAAACATACCTAACCAGTATATGCATTTTTTTTCCCAACAGGGATTTTGACTGTTTTTCTTGTTTTTTGTGTGGCTCAAAGCAGCTGAAGAGATTGGCTTGCTTATGTAGCATTGGTTTAAGCCATGTATTGAGAGTGTTTGGGGTCTGGATTACTCTTGGGAATGTCCCAATGATCTTTCCTGTGTACACAGCTTAAACAAGGTGTACTCCCCAGGGCCAGGCAAGCAGCCTATTCCCCACATTTCCTTCCAAAAAAGGGGAGTACAGTCCTCGTTTTCAGGATTTAAGGCATTTCTCAACCGTTTTTAAGTCCATAAATCAAACACCTTTTAGAAATGATGTTGTTTGGTGGCTTAGAAACCCTGAATTTAAGCCCTGGTATTCCTGGATCTCATACGTATTTGACAAACGTGCAATGACTCTTTTTTTTTAAAATCTGTATCTAATCACGTTTAGGCAGGTTTGATCGTTAACATAGTTCAGATACACAGCTGATCCAGGTCTGGCCTCAGGCTTTGCATTAATGGCTCTCAGTGAGAGCAGTGGAACTCTGGCTGTTATCAGTATCAGATACAGCAGAATAAGAGACAGAAACATTAAATGCCCTTTCATGGTTTGTCTTTTTCAGTCCCAAAGACAAGCATATGTTCATGATCCGCTTCAAGGTGTAGGAGAAGCGTAAGTATCTCAAGTCTTTTTCTTCACCAGTGCATATATTTTAATGTAAAAGGTGTCATTGTTACAGTGTAATTATATATTTAAGTACTGAGTAGTATTAATTAACTACACGTTAATAATTAAGGGGCTAGGCTAGGATTAGGGTTTGGTTGAGGGTTTTATTACAAGTAATTATGCATAATTTACTGTTACTACTATGGTAAGAACATGTAGCATATATATCACTGTAAGAAAAAATGTTGGTTTAACTTTAAAAAAGTAGGTAACCTGGTTGCCTTAAAATTTTGAGTTTATTGAAATAAAAAAATTGATACAATGAAGGAAATTTGTTTAATAAATAGAAACTCAAAATATTATTGTATCTGAACCACATAAGAAATTTGATAAATCATGAAAATAGCAATATTTGGCATGTTTCACTGCGTCATCAGAAATAAAACACACACAATTACCCAATATGCTTACAAAATCTTTTAATAATATTTTAATAAAGGTTGTCAAATCTTAAAAAATGTACATTGTATTAACTAAATAATTTAATTTCAATTAACTCAATACATTTTAAGCCAACCAGGTAACTTTTTTTCTAAATAATTTTTTACAGTGTAACAATGACATAGTAAAATAAAGTGTTACCCATTTTTTATGGTAACATTTCTCCATTTGGTCAGTTTACAGTATTACATTATATAACTTAATGTATAAAAACAAACTTAGAGTCTTTCCTCTTGCAGATTTCAAGCCCTGTATAACTACATGCCACGAAATGAAGATGAGCTGGAACTGAAAGAAGGGGATGTTGTTGACGTCATGGAGAAGTGTGATGATGGATGGTTTGTGGGTAAGACTGTAAACCGTATTTTTTGATCATGTTGCTTAGTGCACACAGAACGTTTTAGTGATGTTCATTTATTTTCCACTAGCTGGTGCTGTTCTCCAACAAAAAAAGATACCGTCAACAATAGCCTATGGATTAGTGGATAAATTTATAGATGGATTCATACTAAAATATTTTTTATTTATAATGTATATATGTATTATATACCTATATATTTTATAATATAGATAGATTTTTTTTTTTTTTGCCTCATTCTAGATTTATTTTTTTAGGAACGTGCAGGAGAACCAAATTTTTCGGAACCTTTCCTGGGAACTATGTGAAGCGGCTATAAATTGACTCTTCTAATACACATCTCTGATGGTCATACATCTAATGAGGGGAGATGGACAATGTCACCTACAGCTAATGGAAAGCTGCTGGAAATAGCATGACATGTTCCAGTCATCAACCTGTTGGACTGATGGAAACAGAAGCCAATGGCCTTGGAGGGGTTATTGCACCATTCATGTAATTTGGCTTAAATATGTTGAAACCATTATGTTAACTAGGATTTTCAGTAAATGCTTTAAAACATTTGGTTGCCTACATTTTTCTCATAGTTGAAAAAATCAGTACGCTTGCCTTCTAGTTAAGCTGATGAATTTCAACATTATGAGTAATCAAGTGCCCTGTTTATCTTCATTGGAAGGGTGAAATACAGGTGAGGAATGATCTACTGGTGCCCTCTGTACACTGGACCTGATGTCTTATCTGATCTAGACCGTATAGATTGAACAGTATTGCAGTGTTATGTTTGCATCAGGCAGTGGATATTAACCGTTCCTGCTAATATGTATGTTTTTAATATGTAAACTCTCTGGTTCAGAAGAATAACTTTGGTTTTCTAGGACTCTATGTTCTTCCTCCAGACATTCCTTTGAGCATTTGAAGGATTTTACAGATAAGAGAAAAATATTTTTTGATGTTTTTCAATCTAAAGAGATACCTTTTTTGAGAATGCAGTATACCTAACAAAAGGCGTTTTGGAAAAAGTGGGCATGTTAACCATCGTAAACTGACTCGTATAAATGTCTTTACTGCCTATAATAAATATTTCTCTATTAGGTGACCTTGCACATCACTTTTGGTTTACACACTGTAATCTATTTATGGCCAATAAGAGGAGCACCTGATGTCATAATTACTAAACTGCAATTGGCAGCCATGTATTTTGTAAATGTCGCCTTCCGAGTCTTCAAATTGGTTCAATTTGATTGAGGAAATGTACGTAGAAATCTATTTTTGTTTATTTGATCATTCAGCAAACTTTTTCATTATGATATAATTAATATATTGTTACTTGTTCACTTTCTATGTATTTGATCTGTTCAGCACAGTGATTACACTCATATTCAAATGTTCAATTTAAAATATGCAGCGTTTCGATCTTCCTGTGAGACTGTATGACTAACAGTTTTATTCCAGTCAGTAAAGCAAGAAATGTAAATGTGTCAGTCAATAGAAACATGAATCAATAATACATGTAATTTAGGCAATATTATACCTCATGGAATTATGCAGTCTCTGTGTTGTCACTATGCTTAATGTACCAGTAACATCCTGTGCATGTTGTTTCATAAAGAACTGCTCGTCAGTGCAAACTCATTATTGTACCAGTATGAGAATTTATTAATACCATGGCACTCTGGTTTAATAGATGCATATGTGGTACAGAGCGATATTTCCACCTGACTCTGAACCACTAAGGCTAGAACAGAGATCTTATTGTGGTCTAGTTACAGGGATAGTTCACCCAAAAATGAAAATTTAGTAATTTACTCACTCTCAAGTGTTTCAAAACCTGTATACATTTCTTTGCTCTGCTGTACACAAAGTATTACATTAGGTTTGGAACAACCTGGGGGTGAGTAAATGACAGATTTTTCATTTTTGGGTGAACTACCCTTTTAAGCGCTGACACCCAGTCTTCCAATCTTAAGCACTAGCTGATCAGAAGTGAAGTTAACTGGGCTGTTCCTGGTGCATGACTTTAACATGTCATTTATGTGAAAACATGGATACTCGTTACATTAATAATGCACGTTTCAGGATCAAATGTTTATAAAGTACAGAACACTGTGATATGTTAATTAAATTAAACCGAGTTTAATTCTGGCATTAAATTGATTTGGTGCTAGACTGTGTGATGGATTCTGATTGGATGAAAACTGACAATTGCTGTAATATCACTGGTTAAGAATAGACTGAATATTACATCACTGATTTATATAAAGACATGACATGCAAAATGCTAAACTATTGCTGCTGGTTATATATCAACATATCCACCCATTTATCAATAAACTGAAAAATATCTAATTAGACTCCCCAAAAAGTAAAAGCAATCAATGTTTTTAAAGTCTTTCTTTGCCTTTTCTTTCAAAAGTGAATAAATAAAGTCATATTTTTTCCGGCAGATCCAATTATTTCATCAGACTATTGTATTTCTCAAGTCTCCATAAGTGCACAGGATAATTGTGCCATCCTGGACATTATCCTTCTGCTAGCAATCTAGTCCCTGCAGACCATACAGTCTATAAACAGCCACATCGTGTCCTGGAGTTGTCCCTATTGCTGCCATGGCGACACACTAAACAGAGGGTCAGTAGAGAGCCGGTCTGAGTTTCTGCCTCAGAGAAAGAATCAGACCCATCCAGCTCACTTGCAGGAGGCAGGTTTCTGTCTAGACTTTGGGCTTTTCCCGCATTTGTTTTTAACTGGAGCATCTGTTTGCCCAAAACCTATTTTGCATCTGTTTGCCCAAAAACTATTTACTCACTCATGTAATTTCAAACCCCTTTGACTTTCGAAAAAAAAAAAAAGTGCGGGCAATTTTCCTTTTTGCATGACCTGCCCTTTTATTTAATAGAGAAGGTATACAATGTGATAACTTGGGTTAGAGAAGGATTTTGCAGAGTTCTGGTTTCTTAGATTTGACGTAGCTTAGGCCATGACAAATAGCCCTTCCCTGGCACACCAAACAAGGAGCTGTTCAAGCCTACAATACAAGTGCTCTCAAGCTAGAATGTTTGGCCTTCAAGCAAAGAGAATGCAGGCCCCTCCAGTGCCATGTACAGCACACAGTCCTCTATAGACGAAACTTTACAATGGCATTTTATGTCATGAGCATGTTAGGTCTTTCCAGTGCCTGTATTTTTACACAATAAACACGATGAAAGCCAGGGGCATCGCTAGACCTATATCCATATCCATGAGAATGTAGGGACACTTTTCACTCCTTATGATAGCTCAGAAATGTATACAACATTTTGGCTACTTTGGCTAAATTGTAGGATAGAATGAATGATGTTTAACAAACTTCTTGCAAATGTTTTTTTTTTTTTGGGGGGGGGGGGGGGGGGGGGGGGGGTTACATTGTTAAACTTAAAGACCTAGCTTGGCTCTACCCTCCCTAGTACTACTGCTCAATTTTAATTTTCCTTCACATCTGGGACTGCGGTGTGTATTCTTAAGCCGGGTGCACACTGTGCGATTTTGTCCACGATTTGGCCATCTGAGACAAATTTGGAAAATCCTAAAAGATTCCTCTGATCCTAGGCTAAAGTCTAACATGTTTGATCGTTAGTTTGACATGTTCACCGGCAGCCGGTTAATGCCGCTGCGAACAAATTGTACCTGAATTCTGGAAGTGTCAGAAGATTCGGCACACAATCCTGCAGTGTGACTTCTCCTACGACGGCCGTCAAATATCTCGGTTTTTCAAGACAAACTACCAAAACAAGTGCTAGAGATTTCTTTATAGCCACCATTTCAGTCCTACGTGTGATTCAGCTCACTGTCACCAAACTTGGATTTATTGATGATATAAAACACTGGACGAGTTTTCTTACATGTCAATTTTTAGGGCACCTTGACTATCGTACAGTCTGACATTAATTACAACTGAGATCTTACAGTGTGACATGGCTTACAGCGGCGATCATGTTCGTACTGTCTGACAAGCAACATTAGCAAAAGATTTTGAAAAATCGCACAGTGTGCAGGACCCTTAGGTTTTTCTCCAAACAAATTTTTAACGGTCCAATCATTGGGGAGTGGCTGAGAACGATACCGTTGATGTCGTGCGCTAGTTTGAGTTGTATCTCAGTAATGGCGGCGGAGAAAGATGCGAACAAAACCATTCATTCCATTGTAGCATTGCTGCCGAATATCCAAAAGTTAAAGCCGGAGCAATAACAATCTTTGCTGAGGTTTGGCCCTCCTGCCCAACAGGGTGAATTCAGGAAAAGTTTGATTTTCCAGCTCGCTCTGATAGTGGTGAAGAGGTTGGCTGAAGCCATATTCGGACGGTAATTGTTCCTCGTTGGGTCGGAAGGTATTGCCATCATTTACAGTTTTTCTCAATTGTTTACACACAAATTCTGGTACTTGAGACACAATGACCACAACATGTAACTCATTCACCAACCCCCTGAACCAATTCTGCTAAACTACAAGCACAGTTCCTGCTTTACACTCAAATCGCAGTTCTAAAACACACTTTTTTCAAAACATTACACACAATTCTGTTTTTGGCACAATTTTCATGCAGAAAATATCTTGTTTTCACAAGGAACACACTGCCATTCAGATATGCACACTGACTCATCACAAGGGCAAACACCTGTCACACAGTTTTACAATTAGCAATCAGAGCTTTAGCATAAAAGGCAACAGGTGAGCTCTTCTGTTTTGGAGCAATGGTAACAGAGGATGCAGCATAGTTTTTTTTTTTTTACTGTAACTGTACAGTAAATTCTTCTGTTGTTTTGTATGTAGTGTATGTGCAACTTTTTGTTGGTGGAAATGTGATGTACACTGTGTAAAAAAAATTTTTGCAGGAAAAATAAAATTGTAGCCTACCATGTATTTGTGTTCTGAGTATAAAAACAATATTCTCAAATATTTTACAACACACTTATGTTTGTACTGTCTGTAGTAAGTGTAACACTGAACCAAAAAAGGCCTAAGTCATTATGATGAATGGAGAAGTGTTTTACATTCATCATAGTGTTCTACATTGAGCACATCAGTGTTCAGCTGGTTCTTATAAATGTCTATAAATATGATGGTTTGTGTGTGTCATTTGAAAACAAAACCCCATTTTGAGAAGTAATAACATTGTTTTGAATGTAAAGTTTCATTTTGCAGGAGAATTGAGGGATTTTGCCCATTGTGTTTTTTTTGGATTTGTGTGTAGAGTTCTGATCATGAGGCATGCTTTCAGAAAATGTGTGTAAACAATTGAGAAAAAAACTGTAAGATACAGGGGCTAGTCATTTATTTTATTGCCGTCCGTCTCCCACCACCCGCATAAAAATCCCTGGCCGAGTTTCCTACTGCTTTTGACAAACACCAAGGTCGTGTGGTGATAGCTGTCCGAATCCACATCTCTGAGTTTTCAAGAATATATCACTTCAAAATTCGCTGTTTATAATCATTTTTGACCACTGCATCATACGGTTGCACTTTGCTGTTATTTGGATGCATTTCTAGACTTGTATTTTTTTTAAATGCTGGCAATTACAAGAGCAATATATTTCATCACCACAAAATTAAAATAAAAAGCACGTAAATATTTGATTCCCGATGACAAAACTCTCCCCTCCACCGTGTCGTGAATAAATCACAATTCGAATGCACAAGTTTTAGTAAATTTCGGATTTAGGTTTTACCCTATGGTTTTACCCTATGTTTTTATCACTGAGGTGGCCTACATATTTATTTTGAAGGCAAAGGGCGCATGACGTCACGACAAAACAGCGATTGGTTATGGCAGAGTTCCCGCCTTCGCGGAAGTAAACGCTTGTCAATGGAGAGTGGCCAGACTACAATTGAAATGTACAAGAGTCTGGTAAGACCAGGCTAGCTAAACATGGCCACCGTTTCAAAAAATATTTCTGTGACAAAAATACTCCTTCGGGTTTTCTCACAAGTTTTGGAATGTTTTATTTTTATTAAATGCATAAAAGAGCGCACATGATGTCGACCAGAGCGAGTGAGCGAGCAAACCAACGGAAGTGGCTTCACTCAGTGCGCTGCACAGGTCAACAAGTGGACTTCACGAAATCAACAATGTCATCAAAAAAGTGTGATTTTGGTTGTCAGGGCAAAACAACCCTGTTCAGCTTCCCAAAGAACCCAGCGGACAGTGGATGGACTCGGGAGTTTGTTTTTCCGAAGCAGTAACGGAGTTGCGCAAGTGTATTTAGTTCCCTGCATTTCAGCGATGATATAAACAAGGTCCCATTTAAACTGCGGATTTGCAGATTGCCTGATGCTGAAAGATGGACTGGTGGCGGTAACGATACGTTTCACGCGTCATGGTGAGTAAAACCGCTTCAAATGTCTGTCTGTGTGTGTTGTTGGCTATCGGTGCTAAGTGCACAACAAGTAAACATGAACGTGACAACATCGCCCAGACAAGACGCCTCGGTTTTATTCGAAAAGACTTGTAAAGCGTGGCGTGCGTATCTCTCTTTTATAAATATGATGAAACTAAATACTTTTCGGAGATATGAAGGATCATATTATGGCGTTATTTCCCTGTCAAATGTCGAGAGCGCATTATTGTAGCGCGAAAGTACATTAATATAGTGCGCGAGCGCGAATCTCCCTGCTCGCGCGCGAGAACTCTGCGTGCGCTCTCAGATAAGCTGCTCTTGTTAGATTTTTTTGTCTGGGCTCACTCAGAGAATATGCCTGCACCTAAAACGTGTCCAGTGCAATCGCGAATCTCTCATCTTCTCTTAAACTAAGCCTGTATGTGCACAAACTGTGTTCCGTGCGTCGCAAGAAGAGAAATACTCTTCTTTACGGTTTCGTTCTCTTTGCTCTTGGCATAAACGGCAACAACCAATCAGAAATAGGCTTCAACGACTGACCAATGAAAACGCGACATCGTACATTAAATCTTATATTGAACCCCACATGGAATCAGAATCACTTGAGTTCATTTTTTTACAGTCTATGGTTCAGTGACTTCAATAAAGATGAGTGAGATGGATCCGCAGAATCGACGATATTTTTGTTTTTATGTAAAACAGGCCTAGGTCAAATATATCTTAAAAATGTCTGGGAAGAGGGCGATTGGATTATTTTACATATTAACCTAGACTGCTCTAGCCTATATGCACAGCCACTTTGTTCACACTACAGGTGCCATGCCCATTTAAAAGTGAGATTTTTGAGCCAAATGGATTTAAATGCAGATTCCAAAAGGCAAAAATAATTAAAATCTGAACAAAATGCCCCCTAATAGATATAAAATAAGAATATATAATGTAATAATAGATAAGGGGGCAAAATGCCCCAGTAAAATTATGCTATATCTAACTGCATCAAACACAAATGCAACAGAATAAAACTAATTAAAAATACTGACTACTAAATTAATGAAATCCATTTTGTTGGGAAAATGTTACTGCAATTTGTGAGTTAAGTTACCTTTCACCTCAAAAGTTGGCATACAATTCTGAATAATCCACTGGCAGTGGCGGAACTAGACTTTTATACATGGGGTGGCCAAGGCTGCTTTAGGGGGTCCAGAGATCGTGAATATCATGTGTTATACTTATTTGTTTTCATTGTTTTGACCAATGTAACATTAAATATGTAACAATAAATAAGCACCCACAACAGTAGATATCAGCGAAATTTCACAATTCTCAGCCTAATAATATAAATGTAAAACATTATTGAATACAAGTGAACAGTTGAAGTTGCAGGACACAGTGATTCAGGTACAGAAATTAAATAATCAAACATAATAACATTGCATAATCGTTTTAAGTGCAGGCATATTCTCTGAGTGAGCCCAGACAAAAAAATTCTAACAAGAGCAGCGTATCTGAGAGCGCACGCAGAGTTCTCGCGCACGAGCAGGGAGATTCGCGCTCGCACATTACATTCAGCGTGCGAGCAGAGAGAGATTTACGCTCGCGCATTATATTCCGCGCGCTCGCAGAGAGATTCGCGCTCGCGCACTATATTAATGTACTTTTGCGCTACAATAATGCGCTCTCGACATTTGACAGGGAAATAACGCCATATGCAATAAGGTATTCACGATTGACAGAAACTGTGTGATAAGAGGGGGCTTATGTATCTCAAAAAGGTATTAAAAAATAAATGTTTACAAATTGTCAGGGTTTTTTTTGTGCTTCATAGCAATATGTTCTATTTCTTTCTTAAAGGCCCACTGACATCAAAATTGAAGTTTTTTAGCTTTTAGTATGACCATGTCAGCCTTAAAAGGATCCCCTGGTGTTGAGACTTGTATGGCTTAATATAACATAAATGATGTCTCTTACTGAATTATGTAGTAGAAAACCCATGAAAGATCTACATTATTTAAAAAATCCATTTTATATTTGGACCATGGGCCATTTTGTTTGCGTTCTAGGTTGATGACGTAGATTGGTTGAACTCCTCAATCAGCTGGCATTACCCGTAGCTATTTTTACCACAACGCAACTCGAAAATTGTTTCAGAGTTAAACAAAACCAATGAATTGCTTTGTAATTGTACTTAAAACACACTCAAACATACATGTGCACACAAACTCACCTACACAAACAGATCGGCGGCCGGGCACACACACCTGACAGACTGCGTTGTGTCAATCGAGATGTTGGGCTGCTCAGTCTCCATGACAGGGGCTGAATCCGAAATCGACCCCCTATACCCTGAAATAGGGCATTATTTGAAGGGACGGCCATTTGTAGTGTTGTCCGACATCATAGTGGACATGTTCGAGTGCAGTCATTCAGTCTGATAATTGCTATATAGCTCAACACAGTCGTATTGTTTGAATCTCTTGTTTTCTTGATTTACCATGACTAACTTACCATACAAGGTAACTTACTTTTGTCTCAGAGACAACAATATTGGCTAACATAGCGTAATCAGAGAGCACTTTCTCCATCATACATTTTTAAATAAATTGCATGTGATTTAGTAACAGTCATTTAGTCATCCTGTTTTTATTAATGTGATATTCTAATAGATTACTGCAATGTGTTTCAGCCACCAAGCAATTTAGCGTGGTGTGAAGTGAACCGCAGGTGTCTCGACAGCATTCGCTCCAAAGGCTCTCTGCCCACCCTGCTTCATAATAAAACTAATACAGATTCGCCCATCCATAAACATGAATTCAGAGTCCTTCAGATTCCTTTCCTGTAGAGGTGAAGACAACAACTTCCATGATTCCACGCTCATTCATGGCATCATCAATATGCCTTTGTTTTGAATAAGCTACCTTTAGAGACAAAAATGACATATTTTGCCTTTAAAAGAATAAAATGTATATAAGCCTGACTGGTGTGGAGGTGCTAGATGCTGGACTTGCATTGAGCGAGCTGTCATGCTGCGTATTTGCTTAAAGCATTTTAAAAGCGTCACAGTAGCACGGGAAATCGAGTTCTGTGTGAACCAAATCTAACATCCAGTGTGGGTGTGGTGTGGTAAACTTTACTTGTGGTTACTGTACTAGGACACCTGTGTGAATTTGAGGAGAATCTGTACTGTAAAATAAAATCTAAATAACACCATTGGGTAACATTCAGTGCAAAAAATGGCTCCGAAAATTGGTTAGTTCAGAAAAAAAGGTAATTTTTGCATATATACCACTTGGTTTAATTAGCTAAAGCAAATTTTAATGATATTGATACATTTGGCTGTGAGTTGTATTATATTAAATATATTATATTATATTATTGTAAAATATTAAGGCACCCCCCTCCCCATTAGATTTGTTACTGTCTGTTGTAACATGACAATATTAGGCAAAAGTTTAAGTAAATAAGTAAATAAAAAAATAAAAAGTTTAAGTAAATAAAACATTATTTACATACAATTCAAATGTATTATTTACAATAAAGTATATATTTTACTATTTTCTTTTCTTTATTTCCTTTAAACAAAATGTCATTTTCATCTATGAACATATTCCACACAGTTTTCAGTGTTCCCTTATGTGGCTGTGCTATTAAAATGGTTTACATTCCCCTGAAGAGATGTTTAAAAGCACAACCGATGCTTTGTTGATATGACAATATGACATGATATGGTTTTGTTATTGTGCTCTGTAAATAGCTCATAATCTGCTCAATGGCAGCAAAGGCTCTGACTCAACGCTCAGCCTTAATTTCATGACGGAGTTCTCCTCATTCAAGCACAGGTGTCTGGCCGGCGGTAAGGAAAGAAAAGTCTAGACAGCAGACAGGGAGGGTGACGACAGAGCGAGGGGAGTCATTCGTGGATGTTTTTAGTTATTGAACAGCTAAGACTTATGGGAAAAGAGGATTAATCATAAAGGGTGTAAGGTTTGGATCTGAAGGAGGTGGGGAAAGAGTTTGAACCCTCTGCAGTTTCTTAGTCTACCCTATGACCTCACGAGAGGAGTGGCATCCTGGCATCATCTTTCTTTCATTCACTCTCCTAACCCCACTCACATGCTTAAAAGGGATTCAGAGACAGGCACTGGCTTCCAGTCGTTGTTGGGTGAGCAATTCGTCCAGGGTAGGAGGGATAAAGCTGATAAATCTCTTTTTACTGCAGATCTCTCGCCAATAAGAGGAGACTGCACTGAAGAACCAAGTTCAACTTTGAGAAAAAGTCTAAACCAAACAAGACAGAAATGCCACAGAACGTGGTTCTGGATGGGCCAGCCCCTTGGGGATTTCGACTTTCAGGAGGCAAAGATTTCAACCAGCCGCTGACCATAACTCGGGTAAGTGAAAGCCTTTGGCTACAGTCTGTGCTGCTTCACACAATCCACTCAGAGATAATGATGCTTTGATGTGCTGGGTAACACTGCCGTGGGTCTGAGAAACCAGTGGGTGGATCGTAAAAAAACATTCCCAGGACCTCACTTTAGATGCTACTGAAGAGTACAGCGAGAAACATTTCTGAGAAATATTTTTAGAGCCACAAGTTCAAACTGACATTCATTTTTAGAAACATCTGTGGTTGTCAGGGAATCATTTCCCAATAGAGACTTTCTATGTTAGTTAATGATGCAGTTTTTTTTTTTT
This sequence comes from Pseudorasbora parva, assembly GCF_024679245.1. NCBI lineage: Eukaryota > Metazoa > Chordata > Actinopteri > Cypriniformes > Gobionidae > Pseudorasbora > Pseudorasbora parva. The sequence goes on from NC_090182.1 coordinate 28,529,488, forward strand.
ACGTCATTATGTGATTTTTCTTTAGCAGTGTATTTTAAGAAATGAATACTGACATTTATCAAAGATGCATTGATAAAAAGTGACCATATAAATGTGTATAATGTTACAAGATTTTTATTTAAAGTATGCTGTTCTTTTGAAATTGACCAAAAATGTTTCCAAAAAAATATTGATAATAATAAAAAATGTTTCTTGAGGAGCAAATCAGCATATTAGAATGATTTATGCAGTAATGATGCTGAAAATTGAACTTTGTATTACACAATAAATTACATTTTAAAATATATTTAAATATCAGTCTCCTCAGATCTTTAACACAGTAATTAATTGGCCTGTCTGATATTTAAAATAATTAAACCTATTTGAAATTATTAATTATTTTTTATAATACATTTGAGTCAAAAAGATTTAAGAACCCAAGATGTTCTATTTATTATATTTATATTATTGCTATAGTAGTAATACTAATAGTTGCATAATAACTATAGGATACTACCTTCTATTGCATCATGGTGAATTTGAAAACGCACATATTTCACCTCTCATCCCACTCATAAAAGTGTTACATTTTATGTGAACTACATTGGTGTTATCTCTTTGACACACACACACGCACACACGCACACACACACGCACACACAGAGTGCCTGGCTCCGTAGGGGATCTCTACACCTGTTGTCTGAATGATTCGCAAAGCCCTTAGTCTAACAATATTTTAAACAGCCGATGAACATTTGTGGTAACAGAAGAGGTCAAAGGTGAACAGAGAACCCAGTGAAATGTGAGACAGTCACTTAGATTTAAAAAAAATTGTTCAGTTCATATTTCATTTCTATCCACTAGGATTGTTTATAAATGTCTAAAACTGACTAATCCTTCCTTATAGATCACCTGGATGGTGGTGAAAGTGTATAACTTCATATATGTAATTAATTTGAACTGTATAAGATGCTGTACAATGGCATGCTAGATTTATGTTCAGCAACTGCACAGATTTGGTGAAGACTAAGGCTCCCCCAGACCAAAACTACTAATTTCCTTTATTCAGAAAGACACCGCACACTAGCTTGTCTAACTTTTTCTTTCTCTGTTCTTTTAAGAAATATGTTGGGTGTCTGACTGTGAGAAACACTGTATTGTAGCTACTACACACTAACTACATAATGCCATTTATCTCTTATCCAGGCCTGTGTCTGAACAGCTCTACTGCTCATTCTGATGTGTGGAATGTTGCAGTTTGATTAGTAGCTCAGTCTCATCGACAGCAGCTCTTTGATCATGACGTCCAAGTATATTCTTAGTGGAAAGCCAGTTCTGACATTCACCATAAATTGTGAAAAAAATATGCAGTGGAGAACAGAGAGGTCATCATAAAAATGACTGTCTTCATACTCCCTGATTAGAAGCAGAACTGCAGGTCTTACAACATATGAATTACCCTGTGGTAGTAACAGCACAATGCTGGTATAAGATAGTATAAAGGTATTTTAATGATTTCCTTATTAATATTCCAAGATATTTCAAATGTATTACCATGAACCGTCTAAAAAAGTATGTTTTTCTAATGCATCACTAGTTTTGTCCACATTAGGGGGGAAAGAAACTTTCAGGTGAACTAAATATGAAGTCTCAGCTGAACAGAATGATGTCATTTCTTAAAATAAACCAATCAGGTTTATTTAACATTCCTAGCTAATAAATTCCATCCAAGTGAAAATGACATTGGATTTAATTTCAAACAAAAACAATAAAACCCAATCAAACATAATTTAAATGGATTAGAACAAGTATGTTTCTTATTTTGTTGTATGCCTATAACCCAGAACCTGAAAGTATGTCTTCAAGCAGAGAAATACCGATGACTAATGCAGAATGTGTGTGGTTTCTTTGTATAACCACTGTCTGTAATCATACACATATTGATGCCAGCAAGGTGGCTCTTTTCTCATACTCTGAGCCCTGATGTTCTCATTCGGGTAACATTAGCCTCCATCGATGCGGGCATGCCAGCACAGATGGGGCTTTTATGAGAATCCAAATCAGACCGTCTAAATTATACTGTTGAATTAAAAATGTAAATGACTATATCCAGTCATTGAGCAGACAGCTTTAACGAAAGCGGCACAGTACATTTATTACAGGGACATTCCCTCTGGACCAACCTGGGCTTTAGTGCTTTGCTAAAGGGCATGATGGGGATAGTTCATGGTTGAGCATCAACCTTGAGCTTTTTCTACTTTACCAAAAAATGGAAATTCTGTCATCATTTACTCACTCCCGTGTCGAGATCTTGTGTTTTCACTTAAATCACCTCACCCTGTTGGTAGAATAAATTTAAATAAATGTAAAATTCTTTTAAAATTCTTTTTTGTCCATACAATGAAAGTCAGTGGGGTTCGATGTTGTTTTGGACCCCACTGGCTTTCATTGTATGGACAAAATAATTAAAACATATTTATTTATTTATTTATTTATTTGAACTGAATCATATGGGTTTGGGATGATATAAGGGTAAATGCATTTAACATTTTAGGCAAACTATCCCTTTAATTTATTCAGCCTGATGCTGCTCTGAACATAATGTCTAATGCTCAGCATGCCCTTACATGCTTCTCTTGTGGGTTTGTGTGTCACCTTGGGGATTTTTCTGCACAGGTGCTGCATAGCTTACAAAAAAACAATTTGTTATATTCACGTTTCTGTTTACTGAATGGTTTCATCTCAGTTCATAGCTCCTTTTGTTTCCATCTATTAAACAGAGTGTCTTTGTTGTTCAGCCAAACAGATCTTCCATTTGCTTGAGTGGTGTCTAGGGAACAATCTTTTCATTTTCATTGTGTCCATTCTGAGCCATTTGGGTGCTCATTTTTTTGCAGTCAACCTTTTTGCAGACGCTCTATAATAGATGTTTACAGGGGAAATAAAGCCTAGTTTTTGTTGTTTGTTGCCTTAAATATGGCCAGGTTCATCATCCTAGATGTTTTTTGAGATGTATTATCTCTACAAAATACAGGCAGACAAAGGTGATTCTGTTGTGTACACAAAGTTAGAAAGTTGTCAGGAAATTAAATATTACAGCGTGACTGTTTGACAGGAAACTAGCTTAATCCCTGCTAGCTTCATCAGTCAATAAATTATGCATTTGGAATAAAACATCACAAATCTTCATGACATTATTAAGCACTGATGGAAAACTAAAACCCTCTGGTCTTAAATAACTGGCATGACTTGACCTGTTATAAACCTTCTCCTCTTGAGAGGCAGACTTAAATAGAAGAAGGTCAGTGGTATTCGGATATAATAGAGCAGCTGAGTCAGGGGGAGACAGGTATAACGAGACCTGCACACAGGATGAGGTGATGAGATAAATGACTTGGGGGATGAGGAGAATACCTAAGAAAATGAGCCCGTCAGCGATGAGAGGAGTAAGGGATGATGTCAGACTCCATTAATGAAAGAAAGGATGATGGGGAGAGGGCAGAGAAACACCGGGCTGCAGGGTGAATGCCAGAGCAGTCAGATCATGAACCACCAATAGGTCTGACAGTGCTCCCCTGGAGGGTGATACACGGCCTTGACTGACATATCCACAACGTCCTATTTTTAGTCCACTTCTAAACCAGAGAGGGTCAACAGATTGTTTCTAACCATGTCACTTTCTGTTTATGTCTAAACTTAAAAGAAGGTTCACATTTGACCTTAAAGGCATAGTTCACCCAAAAATGAAAATTATCCCATGATTTACTCACCCTCAAGCCATCTTAATTTTATATGACTATCGTCTTTCATACGGACACAATCAGAGTTATATATTTTTTTTTAAATAGCATTGCTCTTCCAAGCTTTATAATAGCAGTGAATGGCAGCCCTGATTTTGAAGTCCAAAAAAGCGCATCCACCCATCAGAAAAAAGTACTCCACATGGCTTGGGGGGTTAACAAAGGCCTTCTGAAGCAAAGCAATGCATCCATGTGAGAAAAATATACATATTTAAAACTTTATACGTTAAAATTAATAGTTTCCAAAAGACTGCCGTACGCATCAATTTAAGGCAAAAGGGTAACTCCTAACCTGGCACAGGGTGTATTGACGAACGCAGAAACGCAGAGGATGGAGCAAAACAAAACACTGGTCAGGAGTTATGAGTCTAAAATGAGAATTTTTAAAGGTCCCATGGCATGGATTTTTTAAAAATTATTGTATTATGTTTCCTGAGGTGTACTATTGTTAGTATGGTTTTTACATCAAAAATGTCATAATTTAGAAATAAAAGGCATTTTTTCTATACTGATAAAAACCCTCTAGCTTAAGGGGCGTGTCTGCTGTGAGACGTCAGTGAAAACACATACTGTCGTGATTGGCTGACATCTTTGCAAAATGAGATTGTGGCGGAGGGGGCGTGGTTTAGTGAGGCACAAGCAGCAGCTTCCAGAGGTGGACAAAGTACATAACTCTATTACTTGAGTAAAAGTAAAAGTACTACTAGTCAAATATTACTCCGTTACAAGTGAAAGTTGTAAAAACAGATTTTTACTCAAGTAAAAGTACAGAAGTATTTGTTTTCAAAAGTACTTAAGTATAAAAGTAAATTTCCTTTTTTATGCCAATGCATTATTTTATTATTGTTGTATAAATGCACAGTCATCATGGTTTAAGCCATTCAGTGATGCTCCATCTGACATACTAGCATACGACTAAGTCAAACTCATTTAAATACTTGTATCTAAGTTACAAAGCTCTTTACAAAGCTGCTGTCACTTTAAGGCCAAATGCACGGATCCAATACACTGATACACATCTGATATTCTCCCAACTTTACTCTTCTCTTTCTTCCTAGACGTTTATAGTTTTAATATTTTGTAAGACATGCACCAAGTGTATGCCAACTACACTAATCTTGATTATTTATTTATTTTTTTAACTGACACAGACTTTCAAAGTATGGCTATGGGTGCACACACTTGTGCCTAAGAACCGTCTTCTTCCATTTTGCTATGAACAGATCAGTGTTAAAAAAAATGGGGAAATGCATATGACTATAAGAGTGATTCCTGATAGACTGTCTGCAACAACAACAACAACAAAACCTTTTAAAGAAGGAAAAAATCATCCACCGACTTTCAGAGCTGCAACAGAAACGACTTTCGACCTAGATAGAAATGTAGTGGAGTAAAAAGTACGATATTTGTCTTTCAAATGTAGTGAAGTAAAAGTCATACATTTCCAGAAAAATAATACTCCAGTAATGTACAGATACTCAAAAAGTGTACTTAAGTACAATACTCAAGTAAATGTACTTAGTTACTGTCCACCTCTGGCAGCTTCAGTGCTGCCAGTCCAGAGAGAGAGAGATAGAAAGCTGGGGAAAGATTGCTGAGAAATTGTTATTGTACCAAGTTGTTGAGCACAAGTTTAGTTTGTTTGTATCTGAGAGCTCTGAATATACACGATTGAACGTTGCAATGTTATTTCTCTCACAAAATGCTTTCACCACAGCTAACAACAAACACGATATCGACATGAATACAGTAAGAGCTTCTGCTTCAGCATCATTCAAATGGCAGTTTGGACAAGTGTGCACTGCAGATATACGTGAGATTGAGAGCTTCAGACTATAAAGAGTTTTTTTGAGCGCTCTCTGTAGTTTAATCATTTAAATAACAGATTTGTTTCATGCTACGAACAGAAAGATGTGAAGTTGATCGTTTTAATCACTGGTTTGATTCACTGATGCATCAAGATGGCCAGCGGCAGGACTGACAGTATTAAACGATTTAGAAAGAGAGTCTGTGTGAACTTGAATGATTAGCTACACGTCAGAAATCACTGATCCCAGATCAGGCATTAATGACCACTGTTACTCACTGTTTGTGCGGTTGCATCCATATTATAAAGCCTGTGCTGCTTTATGATGGATGGATGCACTTTTTTGGACTTCACATTACTCCATATTCGTCTGAGATGATAGTTATAGGTTATACACCTAGGATAGCTTGAGGGTGAGTAAATCATGGGATAATTTTAATTTTTGGGTTAACTATCCCTTTAAGAATCTGATGGTTTTTAAATCGTTGTCTCTTCAGTAAAGAAGCTAAAGCATTTAGCATATTGATACAAAGTGATGTAGATCACTTTTAGGCCCATTGCCCTGAGCAGATAGCCTGACAAGTCATACCCACATCAAGATGTTTGGTCTAGAAACTCCCCATTGACAGGGCTCAATCCAAGGGGCGGGATAAACGGTTGCCTTTCAAACTCCCTCTGCACACACTTGGATACTTGGCGCTACTAAAGGAATGAACTGGGTTTTGTGGGCTAAGCTAAATGCTATCAAAATGTCACCGTGTGTCAGTGATTAAGTGCACACTCAGACGAGAGAGGTATGTATCAACTCACTTTATTTAAGAATAACATAGTTTAATATGAAAAAGCGGTGGAGTATCCCTTTAACTCCTCCAGAGTCGCAGTCAAAGCTGATTGGAAAGACCGCCGTTCGCCAACTTCTGTGTTTACTAGAAGCACGCAAGCGCAACTCTGCCGTCATTATGTTAAGCCCCGTCCACCAACTCTATACATGATGAGATTGGCCTGACCAGAGTTTGGTTTTTACAGCTCAGAAGTGTATTGAGAGTGTTTAGACTACACCAGGGCTATTCAAATCTTACCCTGGAGGGCCAATGCAGTGCAGAGTTTAGCTCCAACCTTAATCAAGCACACCTGAACAGGATAATCAATGTCTCCAGGATCATTAGAAAATCACAGGTTGGTGTGTTTGATCAGGGTTGGAGCTAAACTCTGCAGTGCATTGGCCCTCCAGGGTAAGATTTGAATAGCCCTGGACTACACTTTCAGCAGATAAGATTTGCTGCCACTAGCGTGCGTCTAGATTTCTAGGCTACTGAGCAGACCCCATCCTAAAACCTTAGAGGTGTTAGTGAGGCCAGCAGGGGGTGCTCAACCTGTGGTCTGTGTGGGTCCTAACACCCCAGTATAGTGATCGGGACACTATACTGACAAAGAACACCATCTTTCGGATGAGACGTTAAACCAAGGTCCTGACTCTCTGTGATCGTTAAAAATCCCAGGATGTCCTTCGGAAAAAGAGTAGGGGTGTAACCCCGGCATCCTGGCCAAATTTGCCCATTGGCCTCTGTCCTTCATGGCCTCCTAATCACCCCCCTCTTCTGATTGGCTTCATCACTCGGTCTCCTCTCCACCAATCAGCTGGTGTGTGGTGAGCTTTCTGGCGCAATATGGCTGCTGTCGCATCATCCAGGTGGATGCTGCACATTGGTGGTGGTTGAGGAGATTCCCCCCTTCAATGTAAAGCGCTTTGGGTACCTTGAAAAGCGCTATATAAATTGAACACGTTATTATTATTATTAAAACACTCCCATTTATATGGAATGTAGGGGTCATTGAAGTATGTTCATAATAAACTGAATAATTTAAAGTAGTAAGAATTTTTATCTAATCGAAAGGTCCAAGAAATTTTCTCTGTATTCATGTTGGTTTCTTGGTTTTGAAAATTGCATTTTTTATATATTTTGGAATAAATTAAGAGATGGGTCAAAAATTTGCATTACGTCACTTACCAAGCGACAATAAAAAGAACCTTGTTTTCAGGTGACTCCAGGCAGTAAGGCATCTCGGGTCAACCTGTGCCCAGGAGACATCATCCTGGCCATCCAGGGAGTGTCTACAGACGGTATGACTCATGCTGAAGCTCAGAACAAGATCAAAGACTCCACCAATCAACTTTCCCTCAAGATAGAGAGGTACCATGAGCTTTTCTCATTAAAGGATAGTGTTACAAAAAGCGCTAAGCATCTTTCAACAACTTTATATCATGTTCTCTCACCTCCTTTTAAAGTTATAGGGGACGGTAAGCAGGAGTCCCAAAAGAATTTGTCTTTACCCCTTGCTATGAAAGTGTCCGTCAGTACCCACAGAGTCTTATTTATGACACCGATGAATCTGTCTTTCCTCTGTGATTAATACCCTCCAATAAACCATCTGGCTTGTACATGCCAGTCTGTTGATGTTATTTTACTATCTATAAGAGGTCATGATCCTGCACAGTATGTGCTTTTTGATCTTTGATCTTTAGTTTTTTTTTCCTCGCAGGAGGTGAGTACATCATGTCTAACTGTGCATTATGTGTTGCAGGCCAGAAACTAAAATGTGGTCACCTCAGGTTATAGAGGAGGGGAAAGTAAACCCATTCAAAATCAATTTGGAGGCAGAGAAGCAAGTAAGTGTAACGTCACAGATATGCACAGCTCTTTATTTTTATCTGCTTATAACGTGCAACAATAAAATGGACAATTAAATACTTTTTAAAAAAAAAGAAACGCTAGAGTGGCATGAGGCATGTTAAAGGGATACTCCACCCAAAAATGTTCTCATCATCTACTCTCATCTATTTTTCATCATGCTGTCCCAGACACATATTAATTTCTTCAAACTAAGACGTGTGTGTAAAAACTCATTTGTTGATGCAAATGCAAAAATATTGACGCACCTGCAAGAACTGATGGTCCCCTGTGCTTCCTCATCACTTCTTGCGTACTGGTGTTTAAAGCATGAACTTATGAACCCACATATGACCCTAGGCTGAAAGCTATGATTTATAGTTTAAAAAGTATTACATATTAGTATTTTTCTCACTCACACCTATCATTCTGCATCCACTTGCTTTATATGGACTGACAGAAATTGATTATTTTTCTAAAAATCTGTGTTCCACAGAAGAAAGTAAGTTATAGACATCTAGGACAGCACGAGGGTGAATAAATAATGAGAGGATTTTCATTTTTGGGTGGAATATCCCTTTAAAAATTGTGCAAGTCTGCTATATTTGTTTGACCAAAAGTAGATTTGTCCTTGTTCAACACAATACAACTTTAAATAAAGCCATATACACTCACCTAAAGGATTATTAGGAACACCTGTACATTTTCTCATTAATGCAATCAACCAATATGACAGTTGCTTCAATGCATTTAGGGCAGTGGTCCGGGTCAAGACAATCTCCTGAACTCCAAACTGAATGTCAGAATGGGAAAGAAAGGAGATTTAAGCCATTTTGAATGTGGCATGGTTGTTGGTGCCAGACAGGCCGGTCTGAGTATTTCACAATCTGCTTAGTTACTGGGAGTTTCACTCACAACCATTTCTAGGTTTTACAAAGAATGGTGTGAAAAGGGAAAACATCCAGTATGCGGCAGTCCTGTGGGCGAAAATGCCTTGTTGATGTTAGAGGTCAGAGGAAAATGGGCCGACTGATTCAAGCTGATAGAAGATCAACTTTGACTGAAATAACCACTCGTTACAACCGAGGTATGCAGCAAAGCATTTGTGAAGCCACAACACTCACAACCTTGAGGAGGATTGGCTACAAAAGCAGAAGACCCCACTGGGTACCGCTCATATGCACTTCAAATAGGAAAAAGCTACAATTTGCACGAGCTCACCAAAATTGGACAGTTGAAGACTGGAAAAATGTTGCCTGGTCTGATGATCAATTGATCCATCATGCCTTGTTACCACTGTGCAGGCTGGTGGTGGTGGTGTAATGGTGTGGGGGATGTTTTCTTGGCACACTTTAGGCATCTTAGTGCCAATTGGGCATCGTTTAAATTCCACGGCCTACCCGAGCATTGTTTCTGACCATGTCCATCCCTTTATAACCACGCTGGACCCATCCTCTGATGGCTACTTCCAGCAGGATAATGCACCATGTCACAAAGCTTGAATCATTTCAAATTTGTTTATTGAAAATGACAATGAGTTCACTGTACTAAAATGGTCCCCAGAGTCACCGGATCTCAACCTATAGAGCATCTTTGGGATGTGGTGGAATGGGAGCTTCGTTCCCTGGATGTTCATCCCACAAATCTCCATCAACTGCAAGATGCTATCCTATCAAAATAGGCCAACATTTATAAAGAATGCTTTCAGCACCTTGTTGAATCAATGCCATGTAGAATTACGGCAGTTCTGAAGGCGAAAAGGTGTCAAATGCAGTATTAGTATGGTGTTCCTAATAAAACTTTAGGTGAGTGTAGATACTTGTATATAGATACACACACACACACACACGTCTGACACGACTCTGCATAGACGTAATAGTTTTCATACTGTACAAACTTTATATTCTATTTCCTTATATTAACCCTACCAATCACAGAAAACATTCTGCATTTTAAATGTTCAAAAATCATTGTGTATGATTTATAAGCTTGTTTCCCCATGGGGACCTCAATTTAGCTTCCCACGGTGACACAAGTCCTAATGAGTAAGTGTGCATTTAGGTTGAAGTTCCCACTGGGATAGAAATACACACACACACACACACACACACACACACACACACACACACACGCACACGCACACGCACACCAGATTTTTATGAAAAAAATGTCCAACCATAAAAAAAGGAGATATGTCCCTTTCACCTAAAGATTCACTCTGCACTGACACTTTAAAAAGCAATACAATAGTTTCAAAAATGTAAGTACCTTTAGGTAGCAAATGGACATATCTGGAGAATGTGGTGTTTGTGTGGGGCTTTAAGTATATAGTGTGTCCATCTGTCCTACACATGCAGGAGTTTAAACCTATTGGCACAGGTCATAACAGAAGAGCACAGCCATTTGTGGCTGCCGCCAGTCTGGATGACAAAACACAGGTGGTGAGCTCCACCTACAACACTCCCATAGGCCTCTACTCTCAAGATAACATCCAGGATGCCCTGCAAGGACAGATCCGGGGTCTGGTGCATGAAAAGCCTGAGGGGTGAGTGCCAACTTGGATCACCCCAACCATATGGACTAAGATATTTTATCTCCGCTTGCTGTATGCTGGCTGGTCACTTACCACTAACGCATGCCAAAAGTCCTCACAAGACTTTATGCCGCCTGAATATAAGCATTTGGATTTTTACAAAATTATGATAGATAGACATTAAGAATCCCGTAGTTCTAGTACACAATAGCACACACATATGTATATTTGGGCCTGCGGTGTTGGATCTTGGAGGACTTTCGCTTGTTTCACCTCTCTATTAACATCTTCACTCTTGTCTTTCAGGATGTTGATTACTTCGAACACAAGTTTAATGTCAGACCAAAGCCTTTCACAACTGCAAGTCAAATGAGGTCATTAGACAAAAGCACCCTGCATGTAGTCAAATATGGTCACAAAATCACAGTATAATTCCTATGTTTTTTACATTCTCACATTAATTTAACATAGAACAGAATTGCTGATGTATTATAGCAGAAGCGCAGTATATACTGAAGCTCTATGTACATCTCTAACTTCCTCTTCCATTCTTTTCTGTCTTGTTTGTCATTTTCTGTCTTCTATGTGGCCCCTTTGATTTGATTGCTTCCTGGTTTGGTTCATCCGGCTATTATACACTGACCTTACACGACTCCAGTGACAGTACATCCCAGACGCTGATGGGAAATGTAGCTCAGATGCCTGGCACCCCATCGGCTGGGTTCAAGGCAGCTCCTTCTGCACAGTATAACTCCCCTATTGCATTATACTCAGCAGACAATGTTTCAAATACACAGACTCAGATGTCCACTGTAGTCAGTCAGGCATCGCCCAGGTAACCAGAGCTTTGTTTCCATCACGCTTGCTTTATACCATCTTACAAAGTCACCAGCTTGTGCTGATGCAGGAAGCATTAAAGAAAAAGGTTTCTTTAAAGAAACAGGATTACTACAGATGAAAAAAGGGAAATCTTTCAGTTGTGTTCTGCAGAAAAGCCATTGAAATTAAAGGCACAATATGTAATTTTCTCACTAGAGATAATTTATTCAAAACTAAGGTTTAGCTTGATGACGCCTTGATTTCAGGGAATCATGGGAGTTGTTGGTTTCATCTCTACAGCCAGTAAGAAAGAATCCAACGGCACTCAGACAGAAATCATATTCATGGATGAGCTAATGTATTAACTTTAGTAGTAAAAGTTCTGGTGTGGAACGAGGCCGCTGGAGCGTCTGCTAATGAGAGACAAGCGCGACACACGGCTTGAGAGCATTAGAGCTTTTATTATGCTGCAGACGTTCGCTTCCCGGTCATGCGTAACACAGTACTTTATCATATTAGATACATTTGAGTGTGTTGAAAGTAGACATGTGCCGATTTTCGATAATGCGATTTATTTAACAATTTATTAACAATTTATAATTTTTTTATAATGCACTCAAGAATACTTTGCCCATCAACCGTATAAATGCTCAACACCGCTGTATTCTGCGTCAAAGGGACACGCGCTCAGATATAAGCGGCAGCCCAACGTGCGTTTGCACATGACTGAACCATTTTTTTACAGTCTATGGACTGAAGGAGACGCGCTGATGAAGTGCCGCTCAGTGACAGCAGAGGGCGCTGATGAACTTCAGAATGAAGCGGTAACCGCGCAAACAAAACAAAAACGCGTGTAGTTTTTAAAACAGCCATTCGTTTTTTGTAATCTCAATCTTGTTCATCACAGCACCAAATACTTAATACTTAAAGACTTAATAGGCTATTTCTTTTCAAACTTAAACATTTTTATGTTTTAATCTGGACTACAACATGCCCTAATGATTAGAACTGTTCTAATTATTTGTTATTGTTCAGTAAAACTTTGAGACATCCGACTTCCTTATTACCAAACTGACTTAATCATTAGAATTAATCATTCTAAGTAATGTTAATTTCTTAGTTACTGTTTAATAACATTAAAATCAAAATAACTTTTTATGGACCTAAGATAAAACTAACAATGATCAGTATTTCTTAACTAACATTACCAAAAACATTATACTTTCTGTAACAAATGTAGCTATTGCTCAATCAATGCATTAAATAATGAGACCTTATTTGTTAGCCTACCTGTTGTTCTTTATAGCCTAATTCTTTTGCAATTTAATCTGTTTGAAAATTGTACTTTTACAGCCCTGAAAAAAAAACAAGAGACCACTTAACATTGATTTCTCATTGTTTCTCAACGTTAAGTGGTCTCTTAATTTTTTTCCCAGAGCTGTATATATTTTTGGTACACTATTGTATTAAACATTCAGTAATTTTTGTTATTACAAAAATAGTTCTTAAAGCTGTTATGCTATGGCAACACTTTTTTTGCTACTTATTTCAATATCGTGATAATATCATATATCGTGATAAAACTTCAGCAATTAATCGCAACATGAAAAATTGATATCGGCACATGCCTAGTTGAAAGTGATGTTATAATGCTACTGTGCGATCGCTCAGTGGCTACTATGGGACACTTGTTGCACACTGCGGTTAGATCGATATTAGGTATAGTAAAACATGGTACTAGTGGTAAATCAAGAAAACAAGATTTAAACAATAAGAATAACTCTGTTGAGCTATAGTCTTTCGCTGATGAATGTATCCAAACAGTTGCTCAGCTGTCTAAAAAAAACACATCATATATGAAAGCGTCTTTGGTGTTTCCATGGTTTCTACAAAATAAAATGGAAATCAAGGTTAACGCGGGTATGCTGTCATTGACGTGTTGCATGGACATGATCCGTTTTCTGGTTAAAATAGCTTATTTGTCTGGATTTAAACAGGATTAATTTATTGGAAACATTTGGGATAAGTCAGGTACACAAGTTAACAAAATATACAACATTTCAACAATCCAAAAATATTATATTGTGCCTTTAATAAAGTATTAAATCATGGAAATTTCTTTATAGTGAATAGGTTTTGCGCAATATGAATTGTTTAAAAACATTATAAAGAATGCATATAATACAAACATTATGTGACTAGAGTGATTAAATTGCTTGTTAACTTTTAAGTTAGCCTGTTATAAAGCCAGAAAGCATGGTATCTTTTACAACATAATACGTTTATTGACTTTAAACATTAGCTTTACCGCTAAAAGGTGGTTTTAAGGTGGGCGTACACTGTGCGAATTCGGACACTCGGGAGGTCGTGAGATATTGCAGACGCTACGAGTCATTTAATTTGATCATCGCATCAAATCAGCTGGTACACGGCACGACAGTTTGCACCGCGAGCCGGCCGCGATCACACCAGTTTTCATGTAACACAGACACCGGAGCTTTCAATGTTGCTGCTATGGCTTTATATACAAAAAATAAAGAAAAAAGGTGTGAAAATTATTTGTTGAAAAGCAGAGAACAGCCATTCCTTTTAACCGAAACAACCAGAGGGAGAGAGAAGAGTGCACGTGAGAGAGAGAAAGTGTGTGTGTGTGTGTGTGTGTACGCAGTATGTGGCAGCCACTGAGCTAGTCATATAGATTGAGCCTATGTGACGTGCTTGTGCATGATTTGGCAATAGGGGACAGCTGGTAAAAATCGGGCCGACTCCCCGAACTTTTTAAACATGTTTAAAAATGATCGTAAGGTCGGCAGGTGCTCTTAACGTGCTCGGCTCGTCTCGTATTTCCTCTCACACGGTGCGAGCCGCGACCATACGAGCATCCACGATGTCCACGCGATTTCTCCCGAGAAAAAAAATTCGTCTACGAGTTCGTACGACAGCAAAAATCGCACCGTGTACGCCCGCCTTTATACAGCTCTAAAATTTAAACACCTTTTTAATTTAAGAACAAAGATAGGATATTTGTGATTTTTGCTGTTGAACTCTATGGAATACCCTGTTCTATATCACAGGTCAAACGAGGGACAAGTCAAAATGTGTATTCTAACTTGTTTTGAATCCAGGACATTCCTTTAACTTTTTCCAATGACATTCTTTTCTGTGCATCAAACAGTTTACTTAGCCTGTGTCTAATTGTCATAATGTGCACTTCCAAACTTTTATACAATACCTAATTGTTATTTTCACTTAATGGACAAATGTTTTGGGCTTCTGCCTTTTCAGCCCTAAACCCCTGACGTCCATTGAAGACTCCCATGTGTACCGTATGCTCCAAGAGGACCATGAGCAGCCACATGAACCACGTCAGTCTGGATCGTTTAAGGCCCTGCAAGACTATGTCGAGAGTGATGGTGAGCTGACTTTATTTAATACAACACCATCCGAGTCTTAAGAAAGGGGCAATGTTGAATTCATACATTTCAACAGAATTTATAGCTAGCAGCACTAATGAAGACGTCAAAGTTGAAATATACTCAATTTGACTTAAGCTGTCTTCAATATCCCTTAGCAATTCTACTTTGACTGACGTCATTAGCCTGCTGTCCTTTTAATGGTCTGGATTCAGTTGAGTTTATATGAGGGAGCTAGCCGGACAAGCCAGACCCACATCATGGTGTTAGGTCTGGGAACACACCATTGGCAGGGCTCAATCCGAGGGGCGGGACAAATGGCCGTCTTTCAAAATCCCTCTACATGTAGTAGGATAGAGATACAACCAATATAGTCAGAGTGAGAGTCCTTGGCGTTCTTTCTTTTCTTAAAGAAAATCTCAACTCCAAGTCTTCCAGAGCTGATTCGAAAGGCCACTGTTCTCCAGCAGCAGAAGCCGTCATCTTTGTTTTCAAGTAGCATAATATAGGTAATTTACGCGGAACCGTCACAACTCTGCCGTCATTATGTTAAAGGGGGGGTGAAACACTCAATTTCAGTCAATCTCATGTCAATCTTGAGTACCTATAGAGTAGTATTGCATCTTTCATATCTCCAAAAAGTCTTTAGTTTTATTATATTTATAAAAGAAATATGGGCTGTACGGAGTCTTTCCGGAAAAAAACGAGCGCCTGGAGGCGTATCGTGTGGGCGGAGCTAAATAATGACGAGCGCGCAAAGCGGCGACGTCCTCAAGCGTGGAGAAACCCATGGCTATCAATCTCAGCTAATAGATATATGATCCAGAATTATTCGGAGGCTGAAATAAATTGAACAAGAGAAACGGCAGCAGCAGGACGTCCGTCTCTGTGGTATGTACTGTATTTAGTGGCCTGTCAACATTTCTGTGTCTTTACTCGCAGTTTATGAGGACATGATTCGCTTCATGGACTATTGTATGCGACTAAACCTTAGCAGTAGCAAGCAAAACAGTTTTGCAAGTCAGACTAGTGTAACGTTATACATAGAACAACAATGGAGTCCGTTAGCGCATTTGAATGACGAAGCACGCGATCGTGTCGTTTACTGATGTTTACTCGCGCGACGATAGCCAACAGCACAGACATTTGAAGCAGTTTTACTCACCGGCTGCTTCCAAAGCAGGACTGAACGCTCCGTCAAAAACACACTTCTTTGGTATGATTTGGTGAAGTCCTGACAGCAGTGAACAGTGGAGATCCACTTTGCTACGCAACTGAAGCGATGTTGTGAAGCTTCTAGGGATGCGCGATATACCGGTACTGGAAAAATACCGGTATATATTTTATTTAAAACGGTACGATATCATGATTTGGCACATTTCGGTATATGCTGCTGTTCCGAAGTTCACCGCTAGATGGCAGCGCGCTACCCAAACTGACCCGAAACAACCGGCAAATGTGACAACAACATAGACGAACAAAATGGATAAAGCAGTCTAATCTCACTCAAGATGCCCAAAACGAATTAATAAAGAGAGGAGTAGAAGTGAAATTTGTATGACTTTGTAATGACTTTGCTTATAAAACTGATGAAGAACCATCAAACCTAGCCAAGAAGCATCTGTCACTATCCTGACTTTAAGACTTCTGAAGAGATCGACAGGTCAGTGAATCATTCAAACCATCTCATTTAGACGTTTATTTTCTTTTTACACTGATCAACGCACACACACAGCCTAACATAAGATCGAATATCACAATCTCCAGCGTTCGTTTCAACCAATGACATTTAGATCTCATTATATTTGCACGCATACTATTGCACTATTCACATTCACGTTAGACACACCCGACTGTGTTTATGTGGATACTCACTAAAGACGGACATTTGTACATAATTCTGTGTATTTGACTGTTTAAGGAAACTTAATGTGTAATGTGCGTGACTAAGTGACAGGCGTGTGTGTGTGTGTGTGTGTGTCGTATGAGCTCATATCTCCTGTAACTGTTATTACGAAATGCTATAAAATCTCTTGCGTGTTCAAATGAGTTCCGTTCTCCATCCCGAGACGAGCGTGAAATGTTGAATCGGATTATGCAGATTGCTTTAGTGTAGTGCGATGTCTTTTGAAACCAGAAGCAATTTGCTAATTTTGAGAGATTTTTGCTGAAATTATTTCTCACAAGAAAGTTTTCAAATGACTGATTTGATGTGATAAGCTTTGCTGATTCATTTACTAATAAACATTTGTGGTAATTTCCCACTTTATAAACTCAAAACTTGCATAATTGTTCTCATTCGCGTGCAATACACCCGCGCTAATATCAGACCTTGTGGTATCGATTTAATATCGGTACTTCGGTATTAGATTGTGGTACCAGACCGAAGCCACAATTGTGGTATCGAGCCATCCCTAGAAGCTTCCCATCATTTCTGCGTTCAAATCAGTTCAAATGCAGCGCTGCCTTCCCGGAATGCTGTGCTGAAGCGTTAAAGTCGCTTGATGTCACCCATAGGAATAAAGTGGAGCACGGCGCGGAGTGTTTATGGGCGTGCATTTCCTCTCTCGCTCTAGTCACACGCGCGTGCACCCTTCCGGGAGAAGAGCCCGTACGGCCCATACAAGGACCTTCTGCTCTATTAACGTCAAGCCGACCCATACTCGAAAAAGTGTTTTTGTCACACTCCATCAAACGTCCAACATTAGTGTTTGAAACTTTGTCTATGTTTAGAATGGGAATCCAAGTCTTTAACAGTGTAAAAAGCAGTATGCATGAAACAGCATTTCACCCCCCTTTAAGCTCGCCCACCGTCTCTATACATGTGATTGGCCTGACTAGAGTTTGGTTTTTCAAGCTCGCAAGCCAACGAAGAGTTACTAGACAACCCTGGCTGCAAATTACATATCTTGCCGGTAGGTTGTGTCTAGATTTCTAGGCTATGAGGGAACATTTCACATTCCTGAAGTGGATCTGAGATTCTTTCCTTTATTCTTCTGACAGGCACAAAGCCTATTGTGACTAGAAGTGTAAAAGCCCCAGTGACAAAACCCCAAGCGGCCACATCCTCACTGCAGAAGCTGCCTCTCTGTGATAAATGTGGCACCGGCATTGTGTGAGTACAGCTTTCAGTATGAGACCGAACAAACTGTTGTCTTTGAGAATATATTATCAATTTTTTTGAAAACTGTTCTACACTGAATTGTATTCATGCATTTTAACAGCTTCATTATATAAAACTTTTTCTACAACGGTCTTACAGAGGAACAGTGGTGAAAGCTCGGGACAAGTACCGCCATCCTGCCTGCTTCGTGTGTTCGGACTGTGGTGTGAACCTGAAGCAGAAGGGCTACTTCTTTGTGGAGGGACAGATGTACTGTGAAGGCCATGCTCGAATGCGAATGACCCCACCTGAGGGACATGATCTAGTTACTGTATATCCCACTGCTTAGAGGGATGGAAAAACTCAGAACTTACACAACTGACAGTTGAAATTAGACAAATCGTATTGTTTGCCCTTATTGCTGCTTGATAAAATCGTGTATCTGGTTAGTGTAAGAATAGAGCTTCAACCTTCATATTAGTTTATAAAAGAGAAGGCCACTTTATACCACAGTGTTTAAAGGGATACTTCAGCGATTTGGCATATGGCTTTGTATCAGTAGAAACCCAGGAGTATATTTGAATGATCATGCTTCTCCCCCTCTCATATCCCCCTGAGACGAGAGATTTATGTATTTTATTTCTGGAAAAAATCCTCTGATGCAAATATCATCATTTTGCGTCATCGGAGGATTTTTTTCAGCCAAAGGCTAAAGACTACAGCCAGCAGAAGGAGCTAGTTCCGCATGTTTTCAACCAGTCCATGGGGGGTGGGATCGCACTCACAGAGCTCGGCTCGGGCAGCTGCGGGCATTCATGTAAACAGCGCAGCATTGAGTGTTTGAACTTTTCAAATTAATGCCTATGAAAGTTAAGCTTCCAAAGGCATGAACTGAAAACGCGCCAGAATGAACACGCTGTGAATGACCGTTGCGCTTGCACTTACCTCAGCTCTAGTGATGAATGTAATCTGACTCCTGCTGCGTTTGTGCCATAACTCTTGTTCGGCTCACACGCACGTTATTGAACAGACACATTCAGTTTTTAATTGTAGTGTCTGTTCTGTAACTGAACTGCTTTTATGAAAATGAACGCGGTGGGAAAGTGATCCAGTAATCCATTAGCGGTGGCTTTTGGGAGTGGCCTCGTAGGGCAGCGACGCAAGTGCATTCTGGGAGTTGTTGTCCTTCATCCCCATGAGACAAAAACATTTTCTGTCTTTTCTCAGTCTAGAAGGTACCAAATTCAAAAATTTCACATTTCTGCTAAATGAATGACCCAGTTTAAATATAAAGCTTAAGCTAAATCACTGAAGAACTAACCCCTTTAAGTGATCAGATTACGGTTTACACCTGGTATTAACATATGCTTCCAATTGATCTTCTGTCTTGTTCAGGTTTTGACGAGACCATCCCGACTTTACAACACAGTGCAGTGCATGAACACTATGAACAAATTCATGAAGGCTTATGAGCAAGCAGAAAAGGAAGATAATAAAAATTGTATTTGAAAAGTTTGAATCACTTTCTTTGGTGTGCTTTCTCACAACTTTTCCCAGAACAATCACATATTTGGTAAGCATTCCTTCACTGATTTGGAACACACATTCAGGACAGATAGAGTTTACAATACACATGTAAGGTGTAACATGCATTTCTGACAACCTCAATGTTTCAGTGATGTGATTACAAAGCCTTATAGACCCCACAAAGGACATTTAGCAATGATCCAAATCACTAAAAATTGTTAATTCCAGGTGTAATCCCTTTCTCAAGGACTAAAACCAGTTCTTGTTGAAAAGCCAAGAGTGAACTATATCAAACTAGTTTCAGTTATTTCATGAACAGTTAAAATATGCAAGAAATATGCCATAATTTATGTACAACAAGGTATTTGGTAATGTGCACAAACTGAGAAGTAGAAAAAAGATGCAATGCAATCGGTTTCCCAGTAGAACACTCCTTTTTACTTTTTATCTACCAACATTTCTATAATTATTGTTCTGCATTTCCTTTCTTGAATTATGTTTTTTTTAAAGGAACATAAAGGCACAGTTCACTCGCATGATAATATCCTTTGATAACATAAGATTAAAGATTTATTATATCACTACATCGTAAATTATGCAACTAAATGTTTTCATAGGTGTATTTACAATTATTTGAAACCATATTCAATATACAGGAACATGCCAACATTAAGAACTTGCTGAATTCACCAACACCTTGCTGGTTAAATACAAAATATATATTTTTAATATTTAATAACTCAAGTGATCTTAGACAAGTTGTTTAGTGTATAATTGATAAAATAATGCACATGACTTAATCTTGATTTGTACTATTAAACATCTTTAGATGATATGAAACAAAGTATTTACCATAGGGTAATAATTAAATTGAGCTATGAGTCCATTTTTATTGATTACAAGAATGATATAAATGTTATTCAAAACACCAGCTTTTTAATCTAAAGACAACATGTATATAACGTTCATTTATTCGCCTGAAGACACTAGTTCTCAATATGCCATCACAGAGGGGATTCGATTGTAGTTTGTGGCGTTCACAGCCCTGCAAAATAAAGTCACGTTACTTTGAGCCTGAAGTGTTTCCCTGTGGAATTTGGTAAACAACTAATATTAAAGGTGGGGTAAGTGCTATCTGGTAACCGTTGTTGGTATTTCAAATCACCAAAACAAACATGCCCCTACCCCCAAAAGGGTCTCGCCCCTATTTTGATAGCGCCGCCCCACACATACGTAACCCAGAGGCATCAACGGCTATGGCAGAATCTCTGTGTATCTTATCCAGGTCGAATATTCAATGAAAAAGTCATTCCTTCTATCACAAAAACACAAACCGTTCTTGTACACGATCAAGACAGTCCAACTAACGAACATATTACTAGATTAGAGTCATACCGATCACAAAATGTTCTCATGAACAACTCTAACACAAGCACGACAGTCCAGCTAACGACATATTACAATTATATCCGGATAAGGGTTATATAGATCATGAAAAGAGTAAGCAAACATATTAGGAGTATAGTATCTTACTTGTCGGAGACTGTGTGAGCTGATGCTTGAAGCGCACAGTGATGAGATTTAGATGCTCCATATGGCGTGGAAATGAACGGGTCTTTATCATCGCTGAGGTGAGACAATACGATTGCAAATGGACTAACAAGCGAACATGACACACGAGCATAGTCAAGCAGCATAAATTAGGCTAGTTCTCGGCTAATGTCCGTCATGTGTGACTCGTGTGTTTTGAATAATGACGTGCACAGAGCGAGAGCGTGCGCTCTTCTCACCATCAATAGTAGACACGCCCCTTACCTCCTGATTGGCTACAAGTTTGTTATTCAACTCGGCCCGTGTCCTTTTTCTAAAATGGTTTTGAAATAAGACTTACCCCACCATTAATGCTTATTATTAGTCAAAGCATTAAGCACAGTTTGGAGTATAATATCGGTGTCTTGGTCCTGGACCCCAGCTTACTTATTAACATTGAGGCTGATGATGCTCTTGACAGGTGTACTCTTTGGACCAGGGGAGGGGTGAAATATCTTTCCTTCCTTATTCGTCATCGCTGATTTAGTCTTTTTGGTGCCATAGCGCTCTGCAGAGTAGCTGGGGTAGGCGTCAAATGTTCCTGCTTTCATGCCTCCAGTCTGCAGAAAATAAGAATAAAATACCTCCGCATACTACCAAAATAATACTCCACAAAATGTTCCAAAACTGCTAACCTCTTTACCACCTTTTAGGCATTTTATGTACCTTTTTACTGGGTGAACTTGGTTTGAAGGGCACCGTAAAGTGCTTTTTCTCCTCAGTCTTCTTTGGAGGTGGTAGAGGTTTGTCAAATTTGTAAGGATTGCTGTCAAAGCATTCATTTGGATGAAGGTTCAAACGAAATGCTCCCCCTTTCAGCATGGATTTGTGTGACATGATCTCACGCTGGTAAACAAATTATCTCTCTCATTAGAGGAAGAGAACACAGTCATCTGCTCGCATAGAATTATACTGTCAGGTACTCCGAGGACGCCTTATCTTAATTAAAACAAGGACCCAGGAGTCTGATTAAAAATCTCATTTAGGTAGACCTAAAAATACCTTTAGCATTTCCTTGGCTCGATCATAGGGGTCTGAGGAATAGGACACCATCTTGGAGAGAGTGATGTCAGGATAGCTATTAGAGAACAAGGACAAATCAATACATCTGACACCAAAACCACAGACACTTGCATATTATAGGATAATGTCTGATTACCCATAACTTCCCTTCTTGGGTGGATTGGTGTAGAAATTCTTCCCAGCAGATTTGTTTGCTTTCCTTGGAATCTGTAGGACACTCATTGCTTGAATGGGACCTCCAAATGTCCCAAAATAGCTACCCATTCCACATCTACGAATCAGAGAAAACTATTAAGCAATTGCACGACAGTAAAAGGAATAATAATTGGGAAATTGTATAAGCTGTATGGCGGGGTTTTTTTCTGGTACAAACGGCGAAAACAAAAACAACAAAAATACAGACATCTAACTATAGTTCTGTGACTAGCAGCCTTAATGGCTCACTAAAGCTATTATTCCTCGGTTTTGTGTAGTTTTTTGCATTCTCTTGGTTACACATGAAAAACTGAATGTTTGAATTTGAAGCTTTGAACTATTGCACTATGGTGAAATCCTAGCTTTAAAAAAAAGGGCTATATAGCTATTTTTTGGGTCGAAACACATCATTAAACATGTTCCCTTTTAAACAAAATCTAGGTTCTGGGGTCTTATGTCTTTAAATTTGAATAGGCCATGCCAATTGTCACACTAATCAAATAGCCTTGAAACAAATATATCTCGTATTCAACTTTGTTCTCTTTTTTGTTATTCTTTACACAGTAGGATACACTATATTACTAGGCTCAATAAAGCTATCTTAGAGAGACAGTTACTCACCCCATGTCGCCCAAATCTGTATGACTTTCTTCTGTAGAACATAAAGAAAGTCATACAGGTTTGCAACAAAATTGGGAAAATGATCCCTGTAAGATCTTGTAGTCCATTTGACACAACAACAGTAGCCTAACACTACTAACTACCAATACAATTATTTTGAATTCTTATATTTTCACAATTATTTATCATTGATAACTATATTAAATATTTAAATCATTATTAAACCAGAAAGAAATGAGGACTCACGTTTTTTTCTCTCCGTTACTGGGAAGAAAGGCTTTGCCTATGTTCTTTTTGGCCTGTTGTATCTTGTATTGTCTCTCTATTTTAACAGGGTCTGTGAGCGCCTCTCTCTCAAAGATCCTCTTAAACTGTGTGTCGAAGTATCCCGTCTGAAGCGCAGACTTTGATTTGGCTCCTCCGGGTAGCATCTGTTTGTTCTTGTATGCAGCGTCATTAAATGGGCCTTTACAAAGTGCATGAGACACATTACATGTTAACCATTTGATTTTGTTATGCAGATGTTACAATTAAATGGTTAGTTCACCCAAAAATTAAAACTCAATCATTAATTACTCACCCCGTGTCGCTGCAAACCTGTGAGACCTTTGCTCGTCTTCAGAACACAAATTAAGAAATCCGAGAGCTTTCCGACCCCACATATACGGCAACATCATTACCACTTTCAAGGCCCAGAAAGGTAGTAAAAACATCATTAAAATAATCCATAAACCATGTGACTACTGAGGTTCAACCTAAGGCCTAATGTTATGAAGCTATGAAACTTTTATTCAACAATTTCTTCTCTTCCATGTTCATGTAGCAAACAGTGCAGTGTTTCCATGTTCTATGTCAGAACAGCAGTTCACTAATTATCCGGCGATGTTCACGTCGTGAGCACAATGACGCATGCATAGGAGACTGACAGATTAAAAATGGTTGAATAAAATCATAAGAACAACTGCAGTCACATGAATTTGTAGACTACAAATTTTGTTTCATGAATTTTAAAGCATCATGAAAGTGGTAATGAAGGCATGTGATTGTTTTTGTTGAGAGGATCCTATGTGGGGGAGAGTGGGGTAAAGTGAGACAGTTTTTACATTTGCTCCCCTCGAAGCAAGCTTAAATTATATATCAGTAAAATTGACACATTTCTCATTAATTCAGGATATTTCCTAGCAATGGAAATGATCAGAATGTATCCAGGAAAAGGTCAGTGAAAATACGATTGTTTAAAAAAAAAAGTGGTCTTGTGTCTCACGTTACCCCTGCTTATTCAGCAGACAAGAGAAATCAAGGGGGTAAAGTAAACCACTCTGAAACAACTATAACACATGTTGTAACAGTTTGAATTCTGACAGCTAGCTTGACAACAACACATACCAGAAATAATGTCGGACTAGTAACAGAATCATGGGGATTGGTCAAGTAAGGTCAATTCTAAACAGTTGAGAGTAGCTCAAATACAAATCAAATTCAATTCAAAATGTTTTAATTAACATTCAAATAACAGATAGAACTAGTTAGATTAAAACACAGTCTGGGGGTCAGAACACAAGACCCTTAGAGTCAGCTATAGTGTCTGGGGGTCAGAGCAGAGCACAATCACAACCAGAACAGCCTGGGATCGCCTGGGATTCAGATCACAGGACTAGACCTGCCTGGGTTAGAACATCAGCCTACTGTCATACTCCACATTCCAGTCCTGAAGGTCACAGAGAAAGATGAGTAGTTGCTCTCTGTGTAGTTCCTCAAGGCCTTTTAGGTTGAGGCAGCTTCTTCCCACATCACTTACAGGAACATGTGTCCCAGGTTGTCTTCCTGGTGTATTGCCTTAGCATGATGGCTTTTCTACAATGTTTATGACATTAAAAATAAAATATATGTAATGTAATATTACATTACAATATGTTTAAGACTAAACTTAACTTGTGCCTCATGTCTCACTTTACCCACCACCACATTTAAAAAAAAAAAAAAAAGATCTCTCTTAATCTAATCTTCAGCTAGCATCATCTCATGGTTTTATATGTTGGTAGTTCATTAACATGCATGATATATATTTTTCTACCTGAATCTATTTGCTTTGGCACAACAGTTGATTAAGTTGACAGAGAGAAAAAAAAAAAAAAAACTTATTTTTGAGAAAAAAACAAGCTGACCACAACACCACGAGGTCCTCTCGTTCATGGCCAAGGGGAAATTGGAGGGGCTTGAAAGGACACTTTCCTTTCAAAACGGTCAATAACGGTCATATGACAAAATGTTCTGTTGAACAGATACAGGGGGTGTCTCACATTACCCGATGTCTCACTCCACTCTCCCCTATTCCTATTTAATTAAGTTTTTTACTTGTTGTATTTTAATGTTGTCAAACTGTATGGCTGCTACCTTGGCCAGGTATCTCTTGTAAAAGAGATTTTTATCTCAATGAGACTTCCTGGTCAAATAAAGGTAAATAATGGACTACTTAATGGCTGAATCCAAAATCACCTCCTAAACCCTAATTTAGTATTCTTTATTTTCATTTTACTTCTTCAAGTAAACTGTATTAGTGGACTCAAGTATACTTTAGTTCACTAACCAGGCTTGTGCAAAATTCAGAATTTCAGAATTGGCCTCAATTCAATTCATGAATTGGAATTTGAACTGAATTGACTCCGCTCCACAGGAAGTTGAATTAAATTCGTGACAATTCAAAGAAATTCCGAAGTCAGTCAAGAAGTCAGTCAACAGAAAGAATGTGTTGAATCTCACATACATTCAGTGTTAGGAAGGAAATGTAATTGCTTACTGTTATAAGTTACCCATTATAAATGCAGATTACTTTATTGATGCAATGCAATTTTCTTTTAATATGATTAGTGACTAATTCAATTACAGATTTCACCTCAATAATGTAACAATTACATTCATTTTATAATTTCATAACACAATTTCATTACACGTATCTACACTGTAAAAATATCACACAGTATCTACTTTTTTTAATTATGGTAACAATATTACACATTATATTTAAGTAGTTTTTATGATGAATTAAATATTATTAGTGGACTGTGCTTTTTTAATTTAAGTTGACTTTGAAAAAAATATATAAATTAGAGTAAATGGAAATTACCTGTTTATATTTGACTTTTAGTAATGTTATTCAATTAATAGTCTGTTTGATGCTGGCACAAGTAGAAACAAACTTGTTATTGCACTAGCATTCGCTAAGTTATTGCTTATTCAACAAAGCAACATTCTTCATAATAATAATAATAATAATAATACTTGCATTTGTTTACATCACAACCTAACCATAAGCTCTACTCTTCTGCATAATGGTAACGGTCAAAACTTCAACATAACAGAAATTCTTTCAAATACCAAACATAAATTAACATTTTACATTAACAGATGTTCCCCTTCACTCATTAAACCGCTTCATTTCAATATTAATCTCCATTTCCAGCCATATGCAATGCATGCTGGAAATTAACAATGTTGTCCCTAAAAAAAAAACTTCACAATTGTGCTAATTCTCTTAAAATAAACAAGTAACCTTATTTTCATTCATTTTATCAGCTTAATCAGTTCCTAAATTCAGGCCTCAAAATTGCTTCCATTTCCTTAAAAAAAATTAGGAAAGTGTAATGGTTTTTGTCCATGGGTTTTATCTTGGTTTTATATATAGAAGTATAGTTGAGTATCCTCCAAAGACCCTTTTATGCTAAAAAGGTTCTATAATGACAAGAAAGAACCCTTCTGGCACTTATAAAAGGTTCTATATAGAACACTGCAAAAAAAAAAAAAAAAAAAAAAATGCATTTCTTATCTTAGCAAAAACTCTCTTAAAGCTACACTGTAAAACTTTTTAAGTTTATTCTTAGCTAAAAACACTTAGTTCTTTCAAAAATATATGTGCTCATATTTACTTCTTTCAAGTAATAAAGTATTCTCATATAATATGCCATTGAAAATACATACGGGTGAGGGGTTCGAATGCCGGTCGCGATGTTGCCCCTCCATCTTGAAAGTACAGTAGCCAAAGAGGAACAATTCAAGCTTCGCCTTTCGCGTTTTAACACTCGATGGCACCGTGTCGAATGTGAAGAGGGGGATTGCCTTGTTAATCTTGGACTAAATCGGCAACCGTAGGAGTTAAAACGAAATCAGAATTGAGAGGAACAGAAACTATTATTCACTGGATGGTCATATACCTTTTCACCGCTAGATGGGGGGAAATATCACACAGTGTAGCTTTAAGTTTGAGTTATTTTTCCCCAAAATAACACAATTACTTTTGCTTGTCTAGTAAATACTTCTCGTTTTAAGAATATTTAGCTGTTTGGACTAGAACGAAGACAAAAATACTAAGTAAGAAAAGCATTTTTGCAGTGAACCTTTTAGGGGTTCCAACCACATAGCACCGATAGAACCTTTTAAGGTTCTATATAGAACCTTTTCTTCTAAAAGTGTATACTCGTTATTGCGGTGCAATGTGGGATTGAGTGCACTCTCCACCGTGGTTTCAGACTTCACAAATGGCTGTCCCCAAATAGTGCCCTATTTGATGGTATATGGGGTAATTTCGGATTCAGCCCATGTCCTTCCTACCTTTCTGGGTCTTGAAGGTTGCTCTTAATAGGGGGGTCATCAAGCTCTTGGATTTTATCAAAAATATTTTTATTTGTGTTCTGAAGATGATTGAAGGTATAACGGGGAGCGACATGATCGAGGGTGAGTAGCCTAATTGTAATGGCTGTTTCACACCGCAAGCATGAGCAGTGCTTCAGCGTAACTACACCGTGACTGCAGCTGCGCTAAAGTATTCACAATGGAAGCGTTTGTACAGCGTCACAGCAGCGGCTCCCACAATGATAGAGCCTGTAGCTGTCTGACATACTAAACTAAAAGAAAGTTTATCATATTTTCTGGTTATTTTACTTTACTTTTTATAATCATAACCATACTTTCACCCAAACTGAATAATTAAAACAAGTTTAAAGGTAAATCTTCTACAGATATTTTTTATTCTTTGTTTTCTTTAATGACATACTCCAGTTATTGTTACACACCACACGTGCTTCTTGTGTGCATTCTGAGCGCTTTTTGTGAGATATATTTATTTTGTCCATTAAAAGTGTGCTTTCACTTTGAGCGTCAGCAGCGCAGCAAAAATAGGCTCGCCGCCGAAACCCCCGCTTCACTGCTGCTCACGCGACACTCCTGCTCCCGGTGTGAATACACTCATTGATTAATATGGGCGCCGGAAAAAATGTGCGCTGCTCACGCTTGCGGTGTGGATCGGCCGTAAGGGTGCTTTCACACATGGTTCGATTGCCTAGACTGAACCCGAGTTCGATTGCTCCACCCTCCTCCTGCTGGACTGTGTGCATATTTGGGTCCGAGCCGGTGTCATGACAAATCCTGTCCGCCTGTGAAATCGTGTCCGCTGGTAGCGGTTTTAAATGCCTGATCAAAAGTTGTTATACATGGTTCTGGACAAGCAATTGTTTAAAAATAAACTATGAATTCATTGCCATACTAAGTACACACATAAACACGCAAAACATTTATTTGAAATATGTAATTGATTGCTATAATGGGAGCAAAAACATGTTCTGAATTATTTTAACTGATAAACTAAGTACCAATACAAACTCATGACATAGAAATGTACCTATAATGTAAATAATAAAGAATAAAAAAAAATAAAAATAAAAAAAACAGCAATACAGAACAGGTGCACAAAATAAATAGATTATATACAAGATATGCTTGTATATCTTATATACTTATATAAGCACTTATAGCTTCAGTTACATACTACTAGTATATATAACTTATGATTTGTAAGACATTAAAGATTATTTTAACACAATTTACAGAGCAAAAATCAAAACGCGATTTTGTAGATTACCCATTAAACAGATTACCCATTAAAAGTTCGTTCAGCCAATAGAATCGCTCTGGGGTCCTATAAGCGGACCCAATTTCACAGGGGGACAGGATTTGTCCAAACGGACGAGGCGTTTATACTTGACGCGCTCGCTGGTGTATTATTCTTTGAAACGACAGATGGCGACTCAGAGTAATTGTTCTATAAACCAACAGGAAAAAGCGTCGAGAAGAAGTGGGCTAATGTACACTGTTGATATTTATTTTAGTAACCTACATTTCACCAAAAACCACACTACAAAAGAATCATATAAAACTCAGTAAACCTTGGCTTGATATTATTACTTGTGACATGAGAACAAAATATGCACTAAATTAACGATCTCTTAAATATTTCCTAATTTTACTAAACTTATAGTGTCGTGATTTATTTATTTATTTGATTAAACATGGATCTTTATTTAAAAAGGCTTATTTCTGCTTTTGTGGGCTCATTTAGTAAATATAAGCACCTAATTTGTATGTGCAAACTGGTGCCGGTGTGATGAGACGTTAACATGAGCTGGGTTATCTTCGGATGCGGAGCTGCGCGCGGAATTACAACAAATGCGCTGCACACCGCCAGGCAAAATGGGGTCTTGCGCATAGACATCATATAGATCTACAGGTCCTACTCAAAAAATTAGCATATGTGATAAAAGTTCATTATTTTCCATAATGTAATGATAAAAATTAAACTTTCATATTTTAGATTCATTGCACACCAACTGAAATATTTCCAGTCTTTTATTGTTTTAATACTGATGATTTTGGCATACAGCTCATGAAAATCTCAAAAAATTAGCATATCATGAAAAGGTTCTCTAAACGAGCTATTAAAAAAAAAAGTTAAATTTTTATCATTACATTATGGAAAATAATGAACTTTTAACACATATGCTAATTTTTGGAGAAGGACCTGTGATGTCTGGTCTTGCGGACCAAACGCGCACGACCGCCCCCTCCGCATTGACGTCATTTTTGCTGTGCACACCCTCGCGCTCATGCGGCCGCGTCGCATGAGCGCGAGGGTGCGCGCAGCAAAAATGACTAGGGACTAGGTTCCTCCCTTGATTTCTTTAAAAAAAAAAAGAACAATCGAAAAGGAATCGAAAACAACAGTGCTGAATCAAATCTTGGAATCGACTTAATCGATTCTGGAACAGGAATTGGAATCAAAGATTCCAAAAATGTCGGTTCGGATGACAGCATTAACTTCATCCCATAGACCGAACTCTCTGACGTCAATCGAACCCGGGTGCACACAAAAAGTGCTAGTGTGAAAGCACTCTATAAAAAATTTCCTTTTTGTGTGAACTAACCATTTATGGCTATTAGCCTACGTTTATCCAGTTACACGCTTGTACTTGTTTTTGTACTGTATTTGTAGGCTAGCCTATATATCATAAGCATGTTTATATATATATAAAAATATAAAAAAAGAACAATCGAAAAGGAATCGAAAACAACAGTGCTGAAAAACAAGCACACTATATATATATATATATATAGTGTGCTTGTTTTTGTGAAATATCAGGACACAAATGTGTATAATGACATATGGTTACAAGGAGGGTTAAATATGAGAACACCATGTCCCCATTTTTTCAAAATGCTTATAAATCATACATCATGAGTTTTTTTTTTTTTTGAATAAGTAAAAATGCAGAATGTTTCCTATGTGGGTAGGTAAAGGGGTAAGGGCAGTGTATTAGGATAGAAAATACGGTTTGTACAGTGCTATGAAACTATATGGAATGTCCCCACATTTCACAAAAACGTGTGTGAAAATATAGACAAGTGAAGGTCATAGTGCTAAATTGCAGGTTGATTTACCTCAAAGCTGGAAGTTATCTTTTAATCTTTCAGCACAAGTGTTTCTAAGCTAAAACGAACATGGTGCTGAAACAACCGGGGATCATGGCCCTAAGTTATTATGCTCTGCGCGGCAGTGCGCGCGCCATAGCCTATAGCCTAATGAGAGAAATATTCGGTGAGATAAAAGCGTGAGAGAGCCAGTCTTCTCTGTAGGTAACAACAGAAACTGACATAGTAACTGCTCGCCAAAATGCCATTGTTATGTTGCTAAAACAAAATGACAAGGACTGTGAAAGCTACATTATTTTCAGGAAATATCATGTTTGAGATTTTACGGTCGTGACTATAAACTATATTTTGAGGCATTAGCAACTGAGGGCAATTTGTTTTTGCGCCAGCCAGTGTAGCCTACAGTCGTTTGCTATTCAAGTTTAATAAGTTCGTTGCACTTACGGTAAATAAAAGGTGTATATTTGTCCCCTACGGAGATGTATCCCATCTCTTTAAAGATGCCAATACGCTCCATGTCGGATTTCCCCTCTGGAGGCATTTTCTAAAGTTTGATGCACAGCACATGGGAAAAAATAGAAGAAGAAAAAAAAGAGATCTGGAAATTAGTGCTGCCGTGCAGATCATCATTTTACGATTCCATTTACCAGATGTAGATACTTAACGATACATAATTATATATGCGCTAAATACTTACCTCGAATGTAGACCTATGTCTTGTTAATAGTCAGTAATAGAAATAACTCCAATGCTTAGTGTTCGTGTAGGTTGTGTACGTTGTCATGGTGTCCAGCGGGTCAATTACTGCTGAGCTGTCAGTCGTTCATCAGGGAAACATGCACTTACCAACACTAAATAATACTAAAACCCAACGTTTCAGATAAATACTTCTTTTATGCACTTACTGTCTGTGACGCAAATGGATAGTGAAAAGCAAACTCACGCAGCATAAAAAACAAATGTTTAGAACCAATATTATGAATGCCGAACTATTTTATAGGCTAGAGGCATATCACAACTTACATTATTTTATGAACATAACACGTACAATTTTGAACCATCCAGATAGATTGCAACTGCAGTTTAATTGGTCAATCCATCCCAGAATGAGAACGCCATCATTTTCAAGTCATCCATAGTGATGGCAACAACCTGCAACAACGTAACCCAGTTGTTATTCATATTTGAGTTTAGGAACAATATGTAGCATCGACTACTATGTCGCATCAACTTAAGTAGGCTATATATCTCACATTTTTGTGACAGGGGTCGTCATAGTCACAGATGTCCTTTGGAAAGGCGGCTCGGACCATCTCTTTGAGCTCAGCTGGGTACACATAAGTGGGTTTGTCACGTGTGTTGCAGCCGACCCTGTTGTTCAGCTGTCAACATAACGTTAAGATCAACCAAAATAAAGTAGCCTACAAATTA